>NC_068304.1:41738669-41771169 GCF_025860055.1 Xyrauchen texanus | reverse complement strand
GAGTCGCACAACAAGAAATGCAGTAAAGAGAACTGAAATGATGAGTGTGAGCCGCAGCAGACGGTCTGTCTGAATCTTCACGTTTTAAAAGTGCAGATCTCGTTTGTTTTGTGTGAATGAAATATATATCTGTCTCTCTTAGTAACGACTGAAATAAACGATAATTAGATGACACCTTCCTTCCTACTTTCGGCACAGAATTAAAGGGGTAGTTCACCCAACAATTATTACAAATTATGTCATCATTTACACACCCTCATGTTGTTGCAATCCTGTATAACTTTCATCTTCTTCTGTGGAACACAAAAGGAGATGTCATGCAGAATATTCAGTCTTAGTCACCATTCACTTTCATTTCACCCAAAAAAAGATGCAATCAAAGTGAATGGTGACTGAGGCTTTTTATTGATTGGTAGATTCATATATTCACCCCCATGCCATCCCAGAGGTGTTTGACTTTCTCAAATGAAGATTTCTAGAAGAATATTTCAGCACTGTAGGTCCATACAATGCAAGTGAACAGAACTTTGAAGATCTAAAAAGCACACAAAGCAGCATAAAAGTAATCTATACAACTCCAGTGGTTTAATCCATGTCTTCTGAAGTGATATGATAGCTGTGGCTGAGAAACAAATCAATATTTAAGTCCTTTTTTTACAAGAAATCTCCGCTTTCACTTTCACATTATTCTTCTTTCTGGTGATTCGCATTCTTCATGCATATAGCCACCTACTGGGCGATATGCATATAAAAAAGGACTTAAATATTTATGTTTCTCACCTACACCTATCACTTCCCTTCTGAAGACATGGATTAAACCATGTATGGATTACTTTTATGCTGCCTTTATGTGCTTTTTGGAGCTTCAAAGTTCTGGTCACCATTCACTTGCATTGTATGGACCTAAAGAGCTGAAATATTCTTCTAAAAATCTTCATTTGTGTTCTGCAGATGAAAGAAAGTCACACATCTGGGATGGCATGAGGGTGAGTAAATGATGACAGAATTATACATTTTGGGGTGAACTGTCCCTTTAATACTGCAGCATACGATAGAAGAGGGGAAAATGCACATGTGTTTTGACTCAAAGTAGAATTTGTTTGGGTGCATTACCAAAAAATGGGTGAGCCTGATGGCAAATTTACATGTAAACACATCTCGAACACATGGCAAATATATTTGTAACAACAGAATATGGGGCTAGTTGTGTTTTTAAACTCTTCAAATGGACTTCTCAGAGACACTTCACATTACACAGAATTGTCTGCTATGATTGGGCAAATATGAGCCCACCAAACTGTGATTTACATTCGGTTGTGCTGTGGCATATATGAGCCACAAGAGGGCGGAAATAAACCACAAATCACACATGCACACAAACATTTTGGTCTTTTACAGATGAAACTCTTGTAGACGGAGAGATGAAGTGGTGTAAAACATGGCACCTGTGGAGAAGCCGGTCTTTTTATGACACTTGGTGAACTCAATGTTGAAGTAGGTGACTAAAGCGTGTACATAGTCATTCCTCTGGACCTGTAAGCAGAATGAGGAGGTGAAGGACAGTTCCTCTGGCTTCACTGTGTAGATATCCACTTCCTGAGATGACAGAAGAAAAGAGAGAGGGTTATCTACATTGAGAACTGCACAGAGAAACACTTGAGGTTGCTCCCTTATGGGACGGCAGACCTCATGGAGTTCTCACTTTCATGTCTCAGAGGTTTGTCCTAAAATGCCCTACTGAACAGAATTCCTTTAGTGGAGTCATAAACGGTTTAAGCATGACCGATACCTGAATGAGTGCATGTAAATTACCTCATTGTTGAGATGTCCTCTGAAACTCTAAAGGAGACACGCGTGAGATTACGGGAAACGTGTTGAAGCTGTATTGAAACATCTAAGAGTTGGGAGACTTCTGCAGAAGTCCTCATTTGCTCAAGAGATTTGATTCTTAGAGAAGAGAATGAAAAAAAGATCCACATCCTGATTGTTCTTGCTCTCTTTTTTTCTTTCCATCTCTCCTTGTGAAATGTCATGCTGTTAGTCTTCAGTAATCCTGTTAGGATGTTATTACTGCTCTCAGATCACTGCAGATGACTCCATCATTTCCCATCAGCACACCGAGTATCTCTAACCCTAGATGAACCTGAAAACAACATCAAAATCTCTCTCTCTCTCTCTCTCTCTCTCTGTCTCTGTGTGAGTGTTTTATATTCCTCTCACTTCCATTGAAATCAAGCATTAAATCTCTCGACCAGTCAGAACTATTTGATTTTCTCTTATGAAGCACAAAGTTTGGAAAGGAAAATGAATCCCAGTATTCCTGCACAAACAAGTCAGTATAAGGTATTGTGTGTGTGTCTGTCTGTGTGCGTGTGTGTCTGTGTACGTGTGTCAGTGCGAGTGTCTGTATGTGTGAGTTTGGGTGTGTGTGTGTGTGAGTGTTTGTGTTTGCATTTCTGTATGTTTGTGTGTGCGTGTCTTTGCGCGCGTGCGTGTCTGTGTGCGAGTGTCAGTGTGTGCGCGTGCGTCTGTGTGCGTGTGAGTGTGTATGTGTGGGTGTGTGAGTGTTTGTGTTTGCATGTCTGTATGTGTGTGTGTGTGCGTGTCTGTCTGTCTGTGTGTGCATGTCAGTGCGGGTGTCTGTGTGTGTGTGTGTGTGTGTGTGTGTGTTTGTGTTTGCATGTCTGTATGTGTCAATGTGTGTGTGTGTGTTGGTGTGGGTGTGAGTGAAAGTGACAGAGAGCGCAGGGGTGCTTTTCAACAGAAACTGATGTAAATGTAGTATATTTTAGACATTGTCATTTTTATCTGATGTGCATAACCAATTTCCTTGTTAGGGTTAACAAAACATCCTGATTTCTTCTGTTTGAGTGATTTATCTCTGTGACGAGGAGGAGGGCGTGGCTGGGCCGTGAATGCACACGGCCGACCTCCAATCAGGCTAATCAGCCGAGGAGAGGGAGAAGGCCGAGCCAGATGCGGCAGTTCGGTACAGAGAGAGCTGATAAATTCATATTTGAGAAGAAGCTAAAAAACACTTTGTATTTCATAAAGTACCTTTCTTCAATGAAGGAGAGGTTTAAAGATGCATTTCACAGTCCATCTGTAGAGCAGATTCAACAATAATGATCTCATCAGCTGCTTCTCCAGTGGATTATAATGAAATAAAATTGCAATTCAACGGATCATTATGTGACTGTCACACTGAGTGATACAGCTCATGATCAGTTAAATATCAGTGCTGCTGTTTTCTCATCTCACACACATGAGGAACACATTCATTGCATTGAGTGTTGATGGTGACCTTGATCAGGCAGGTGTTGGACACCACTTGTTTTGGGTCCACAATATCCACCACTGGTTCTTTCATAGCAACGTTCCGGATGCACGTCATATCAAAGCCATAAACGTTCTCCCACCCTGTAGAAACAGAGTCATTTACACAACAGCATATACATTCAACACTCACAGTAGTGCTGCATAACACACACCATCTCTTAATGTCTCTTCTTATGGAATAATAACTGTATCCACCTCAAACGAGCATATCACATTTTATGTGCATTTTGAAGATTTTATTTGCATCTTAGTGTTTCTATCCAGCGGATCCCAAAATGTGCATAACATATGTAGATGGAAACCCCGCTACTGCCAAAACACTCATTGTGATTCTGTAAAGTGTCGACCCTATGGAGCAATTCTTACGTATTTAATACACTACACATCACATGATTGACTGAAAACATAAGCAGATGTGAGTGAAAGCACTAATGTTACTGTGATTCGACTCCTTTATCATTTTATTTCTTATTATTCCGTCGGATGGGAAAAAAAATCTACATCCAAATTGAAAAGTGCACTGCAGCCGTTCTAGACGGTTCGAGAAGATCAAAATACACGAGGAGAGGCGTTGTGACATCTCAGTAATCATCAATCACAGACGCATTCGGACAGGATTCGATCTCTCAGAGGACGCTTGAGTTCGCCGAGGTCATTTCTACAGAGGTTGTGTGTGAGAATCACAGACTTGGCAGAATCGGAAGTGATTAAAATCACTATGAAACACAGATTTCTCTGACCTCCTCAGGCAAATCTAGTCCAGTCTGATTAGGATTGGGTTATCAGATGTGTGTGTGTGTGTGTGTGTGTGTGTGTGTGTGTGTGTGTGTGTGTGTGTGTGTGTGTGTCCTCACAGTGAATCTTGAAGTCCTTGTACTGTCGGTCTTCAATCGCCACCACATAAAGAGCAGCTCGATCCGGGAACATCAGACCTCCAGGTTTCTAAAGATGAAAAGAACAGTCTCTGTTTACTCTGCAGAAAGTTGCAACACACACACACACAGTTGCTCTCTCTCACTCACACACACACACACACACAAACACACAGTTGCTCTCTCTCTCACAAACACACAGTTGCTCTCTCTCACTCACTCACACACACACTTACAAACACACACACATGCTCGCTCACACACACACAAACACACACACTTGCTCACACTCACTCACACACACACTTACAAACACACACTTGCTCACTCACACACACTGACTTTCACACACACACTTGCTCACTCTCTCTCTCTCTCACACACACACACACACACACACACACACACTGACCAGCCACTTATCTCTGGCGTAGATGACGGTGTTGAGCATGGACTCATAGAAAAGACAGTAGCCCATCCACTCAGAGATGATGATGTCCACCTGATCTACTGGCAGCTCCGTCTCCTCCACTTTCCCCTTAAAGATGGTGATAACTGTAACAAACAGTAGCGCGTGTCTCTGGATCTGTGGACAGACCTCATAAGAGAAGTGTGTGAAGATGCCCAAGAATCTCTCACAACTAGAAGAAATCTTTTACTCACTCACTATTCACAGCAACAGAAGTTTACCAAGGGTGCCCAAACTTTTGCATACCACTGTATATATATATATATATATATATATATATATATATATATATATATATATATATATATACACCACTCCTCAACAATCCATATGATTTAAGGTCTTATTTATTTAGAAAAATACCTAACACAAAATCAGCAATCACCATTTGACCGGAGAACTGAGACACCTGACCAATCTATTCCTTTCTATTCAGACTTTCAAGGCCAGTACAATATACACGTGTGTGTTAGTTCACACACTCACACACACACTTCTTACCACTGTCCAGATGATTGGCCTTGATGATTGTCTCGGAGTATTCTGATATGCTGGAGCATTCGATCTGAAGAAGAGAAACACAATGTTGAAATGTTTTCTGAACCTCTAGTGCGTTTTCATTCTGATCTCTACAAAAAATAAACTTCTCAAATGAGCAAAATACAGTAAAAATGCAATTCCTGTGACATTTTGTTGAATACACTTGTACTGTGATTTACATGACATGTTTTTTGGGGTTTAAAGTCATAAATCTCATGTACGGTTCTGTAACTGTCCAGAGATTGTAAAACACAATAAAAGTCTCATTAAAATACATTTTGTCATCAGTTGTGCCGGAAAATATTTTATTAGTTCTTAAATTTTTCTAGCAATGAAACTAATTTGTTTTAAAATATGATTCATATTTATCAAATCAAAGTCATGTGGTGTGACCAACAGGCAGGTCGCCATGATCCCTTAAATCAGAGAGGAGCTCTTAAGACTGTGTGAGAAGTCTTTAAAAATGTTTTATAATTTAATAGTTTTATGAAAAGGCACATTTTGTTCAAATGGAGTAACCCTCAGAAAACCTTTATATTTGTGACTTCAAATTTCATATTTGTGTATATATATATATATAGAATATACCTGAAATTGTAGTTTTGTGTATTTTGATAACATAATCTCCTTTACTTGATGGTCACACCACTACTACACCACTAATGTATCTGTATAAAATGCTATAAGGCCAAGATGTACACAATTATTACATTTCTATGAACTTGTCCCCCGTTTAAACTTGATTGACCTATTTTTGTTATCTCAGATAACATTATTTGTCAATAACCATTATGCTGTTTAGTGATGGTTGGTTTAGTGCTGGTTAGTGCTGTTGGTTTAGTGCTTGTTAGTGCTGGTTGGTTTAGTGCTGATTGGTTTAGTTCTGGCAATGCTGGTTAGTGCTGTTTGGTTTAGTGCTTGTTAGTGCTGGTTGTGTTAGTGCTTGTTAGTGCTGGTTGGTTTAGTGCTGGTTAGTTTAGTGCTTGTTAGTGCTGGTTGGTTTAGTGCTGGTTAGTTTAGTGCTGGTTGGTTTAATGCTGGAGAGTGCTGGTTGGTTTAATGCTAGTTAGTGCTGGTTGGTTTAATGCTAGTTAGTGCTGGTTGGTTTAATGCTGGTTGGTTTAGTGCTGGTTTAGTGCTGGTTGGTTTAATGCTAGTTAGTGCTGGTTGGTTTAATGCTGGTTGGTTTAGAGCTGGTTTAGTGCTGGTTGGTTTAATGCTAGTTAGTGCTGGTTGGTTTAATGCTGGTTGGTTTAGAGCTGGTTTAGTGCTGGTTGGTTTAATGCTAGTTAGTGCTGGTTGGTTTAATGCTGGTTAGTGCTGGTTGGTTTAATGCTGGTTGGTTTAGAGCTGGTTTAGTGCTGGTTGGTTTAATGCTAGTTAGTGCTGGTTGGTTTAGTGCTGGTTTAGTGCTGGTTGGTTTAATGCTAGTTAGTGCTGGTTGGTTTAATGCTGGTTGGTTTAGAGCTGGTTTAGTGCTGGTTGGTTTAATGCTAGTTAGTGCTGGTTGGTTTAATGCTGGTTGGTTTAGAGCTGGTTTAGTGCTGGTTGGTTTAATGCTAGTTAGTGCTGGTTGGTTTAATGCTAGTTAGTGCTGGTTGGTTTAATGCTAGTTAGTGCTGGTTGGTTTAATGCTGGTTGGTTTAGTGCTGGTTTAGTGCTGGTTGGTTTAATGCTAGTTAGTGCTGGTTGGTTTAATGCTGGTTGGTTTAGAGCTTGTTTAGTGCTGGTTGGTTTAATGCTAGTTAGTGCTGGTTGGTTTAATGCTGGTTGGTTTAATGCTGGAGAGTGCTGGTTGGTTTAGTGCTGGTTGGTTTAATGCTAGTTAGTGCTGGTTGGTTTAATGCTAGTTAGTGCTGGTTGGTTTAATGCTGGTTGGTTTAGTGCTGGTTTAGTGCTGGTTGGTTTAATGCTAGTTAGTGCTGGTTGGTTTAATGCTGGTTGGTTTAGAGCTGGTTTAGTGCTGGTTGGTTTAATGTTAGTTAGTGCTGGTTGGTTTAATGCTGGTTGGTTTAATGCTGGAGAGTGCTGGTTGGTTTAGTGCTGGTTGGTTTAATGCTAGTTAGTGCTGGTTGGTTTAGTGCTGGTTGGTTAAGTGCTGGTTGGTTTAGTGCTGGAGAGTGCTGGTTGGTTTAGTGCTGGTTGGTTAAGTGCTGGTTGGTTTAATGCTAGTTAGTGCTGGTTGATTTAGTGCTGGTTGGTTTGGTGCTGGTTGGTTTAATGCTAGTTAGTGCTGGTTGGTTTAGTGTTGGACAGTGCTGGTTGGTTAAGTGCTGGTTGGTTTAGTGCTGGAGAGTGCTGGTTGGTTTAGTGCTGGTTGATTAAGTGCTGGTTGGTTTAATGCTAGTTAGTGCTGGTTGATTTAGTGCTGGTTGGTTTGGTGCTGGTTGGTTTAATGCTAGTTAGTGCTGGTTGGTTTAGTGTTGGACAGTGCTGGTTGGTTAAGTGCTGGTTGGTTTAGTGCTGGAGAGTGCTGGTTGGTTAAGTGCTGGTTGGTTTAATGCTAGTTAGTGCTGGTTGTTTAGTGCTGGTTGGTTTAGTGCTGGTTAGTGCTGGTTGGTTTAGTGCTGGTTAGTTTAGTGCTGGAGAGTGCTGGTTGGTTTAGTGCTGGTTAGTTCTGGTTGGTTTAGTGCTTGTTAGTGCTGGTTTGTTTAGTGCTGGTTTAGTGCTGGTGAGTTCTGGTTAGTGCTGGTTGGTGCTGGTTGGTTTAGTGCTTGTTAGTGCTGGTTGGTTTAGTGCTGGTTTAGTGCTGGTTAGTGCTGGTTGGTTTAGTGCTGTTAGTGATGGTTGGTTTAGTGCTGGTTGGTTTAGTTCTGGACAGTGCTGGTTAGTGCTGTTTGGTTTAGTGCTAGTTAGTGCTGGTTGGGTTAGTGCTGGTTGGTTTAGTGCTTGTTAGTGCTGGTTTGTTTAGTGCTGGTTTAGTGCTGGTTGGTTTAGTGCTGGTTAGTGATGGTTGGTTTAGTGCTGGTTAGTGCTGGTTGGTTTAGTGCTGGTTGGTTTAGTTCTGGACAGTGCTGGTTAGTGCTGTTTGGTTTAGTGCTAGTTAGTGCTGGTTGGGTTAGTGCTGGTTGGTTTAGTGCTTGTTAGTGCTGGTTGGTGTAGTGCTGGTTTAGTGCTGGTTGGTTTAGTGCTGGTTAGTGATGGTTGGTTTAGTGCTGGTTAGTGCTGTTGGTTTAGTGCTGGTTAGTGATGGTTGGTTTAGTGCTGATTGGTTTAGTTCTGGCAATGCTGGTTAGTGCTGTTTGGTTTAGTGCTTGTTAGTGCTGGTTGTGTTAGTGCTTGTTAGTGCTGGTTGGTTTAGTGCTGGTTAGTGCTGGTTGGTTTAGTGCTGGTTAGTGATGGTTGTTTTAGTGCTGGTTGGTTTAGTGCTGATTGGTTTAGTTCTGGCAATGCTGGTTAGTGTTGTTTGGTTTAGTGCTTGTTAGTGCTGGTTGGGTTAGTGCTGGTTGGTTTAGTGCTTGTTAGTGCTGGTTGGTTTAGTGCTGGTTAGTGATGGTTGGTTTAGTGCTGGTTGGTTTAGTGCTTGTTAGTGCTGGTTGGTTTAGTGCTGGTTAGTTTAGTGCTGGAGAGTGCTGGTTGGTTTAGTGCTGGTTAGTTCTGGTTGGTTTAGTGCTTGTTAGTGCTGGTTTGTTTAGTGCTGGTTTAGTGCTTGTGAGTTCTGGTTAGTGCTGGTTGGTGCTGGTTGGTTTAGTGCTTGTTAGTGCTGGTTGGTTTAGTGCTGGTTTAGTGCTGGTTAGTGCTGGTTGGTTTAGTGCTGGTTAGTGATGGTTGGTTTAGTGCTGGTTGGTTTAGTTCTGGACAGTGCTGGTTAGTGCTGTTTGGCTTAGTGCTAGTTAGTGCTGGTTGGGTTAGTGCTGGTTGGTTTAGTGCTTGTTAGTGCTGGTTTGTTTAGTGCTGGTGAGTTCTGGTTAGTGCTGGTTGGTGCTGGTTGGTTTAGTGCTTGTTAGTTCTGGTCTGTGTAGTGCTGGTGAGTTCTGGTTGGTTTAGTGCTGTTTAGTGCTGGTTTAGTGGGCCAGTTGTAACCCCTGATTACGGTCCTGGTCTGGTGAAGATTGACAAATGACGTTTGTTTATTTAAGATAATCAATAAGCCTCATGGGGCAAACCGCCTCACTAGCACTCTTAATACACACCATATCTTTATCTTGATGCCACCGATCAGAGAAGACATAGCAATGCAAAGAAACGGTTGAAAGAAACATTTGCTGTTGCTTTATTTCATTACAGTAGGAATGATGTGGGGAAACAGATGTAGAAATGTCTTACAGTTAATGTTTGTTGTATCCCTGCATGTATTATTGTATAGTTGTTTGATGAGGTTGAAAAGACTAACATCCCAATAAATGTGTTTGTTGTCCAATGTCCTTCCACTTTGACTAAGTCTGCATTGAGTGTGTGTGATCTTCTACAACTTAAAGTCCCTCTCTCCATCAGATACTGTCCTCGTCATCCAGCTTCCTCGCAGATCTTTTTTGAACATTCATAAACTGTGCTGAGTTTCCAGCTCTTAGACAGAAATATACATAAACGAGCACAGGCAGTGTCAGAGCTGTCAGTGGCCTGATGCTAAAGGAAGGAGGAGGGATTTAGTAGAAGTCTGCAATCTCTTGCTGCTGTAGAAACGAGAGGTTTATTCCAGACAGCTGAGATCCGTCAGTCTACCAGCCATCATTAGTGTTCATAGCCATCACTGTCAACTGGCGTTTAGCATACAGACTATAGAATCAGATCCCTCACAGTCACTCGCACCTGTTTCTGGAAACTCTTCACGTTCTGCAGTGGGTCAGCAGCGCTTGAGAGTTTAAAGTAATCAGTGATGTAACAGAGTCAGCAAGAGAAAAGTGTTAGATGTGCAGGATCAAGGATGTTTTATATAACCCAGTGTTTGGGTTATTTGGTGAGGATTTAAGCAATATTCAAATGCTACTAGGCTAATATGCTTTTATGCTCATATACAAATATTTTGCCCAGAATTTTCCGGGATGAATATTTGTTATCACTCACAAGGGAAGTCTATGGGGCAAATGCATTTCACTTGAAAGTAATCCATAAGATGTGTTTGATAAATCACTTTCTACCCTTAATGTATAGCTAATATAAATTTCAGCTCCAGTCATGAATGAGTTTCACATGATGTGCACAAGGATACCGGTTGGTGCTTTAACAAATATACTTTAACATTTCTGCTTTTAAACTCTCCCGAATGCCTTGCCCTATAGTCGTGCTTGTAAATGCATTACTGTTAATATGATTTTTGTCTGTCTGAAATTATTGAGCACAAACATGCTTTATTTTACATGAACTAACATGGTACACATAACGTGAATGCAGATGAATAGATTTGCCCATTAGTGGTTTTCCCTGATAAATCTCCACACAAACATGAGCTGCAGTAGTTCATAAATGTTCATTATGTGATTCATCTTAACTTGTATAAACAGCATCCAAACAGTTCAGTATTGGAACTTGTGTTTACAAACAAACATAATATATGTATGTTGGCTTCACAATAAAACATGCACTCAATTTCCAGCTTGTTTCTGCACACACATAATATTTTTGGTTTTGTGTTGATCATTATCTTCACGGTTCTGAGCGGGTGTTTCTTTGACTTCATGCATAACTCCTGAGTGGAGTTAGAAATGTTCATTATCACAGTGTTACTGGAGAATAGCAGCGAGGTGCAACTCAATGACAGCGGCTCGGTATTACGAGGGAGTCTCGCTCTTCGGAAAACAGGGAAAAGCTTTCGAAATGTTCTGTCCCTTGAGGCTGCTGGGACGCAGAATATCAAAGAAAAATATTTGCCCACGAGTTTTTCTCTGTTCATACCCTCTAAGGCAAATAATGAATGCGTTGGGATGCATTGAATGAGACGGGAAGTTTTGAATGGACGAGAGCGAGAGGGAAAGAAAGGCAGAACGATCCACAAAACATAAAAGTACTGTGACAGTATCCTGGAATCAGTTGGTAATACATTGCATGTTAATAAAAACACTTCTTTTCCAAAAGCACTTAACCAGTCACAAAAAAATAAATAATTATTTACAATTCGTGTTGCACTGAAATCTGTTTTGAGAACTATTCTGATGATAGTGAAACTTTGTAATATGGCACTTTTCGTACAAATGTCTCCTTAAGATGATTCGCTGATGTTTTCCTCTTTTGTAAGTCGCTTTGGATAAAAGCATCTGCAAATGAATAAATGTAAATGTAATATGTATTATGGTACTAAATGATGACCGTTTTCATGTACAGTGAAGTTTACAGGATAATCCAATGAACGTCTGTGAATACCACGTTACATCCATGCAGTGGCCCCAAAAAGTACTTAAAGCTGGTGTTTTCAGGCAAACCATTTTACAAGGTTTGAACTGATGAAACAATAGATATGCTGTTCAAAATTAAGACACAAATGTTGTCAAATTTAGTGGAACATGCACTTAAAATGTTCTTGGCACAAGTATATTAAAAGTTATTGCAAGGGGGTCTGTGTATCTCAGCAAGTATTGACGCTGACTATCACACCTGGAGTCGTGGGTTTGAATCGAGGGCGTGCTGAGTGACTCCAGTCAGGTCTCCTTAGCAACCAAATTGGGCCAGTTGCTATGGAGGGTAGAGTCACATGGGGTAACCAAATTGGGCCGGTTGCTAGGGAGGGTAGAGTCACATGGGGTAACCAAATTGGCCCGGTTGCTAGGGAGGGTAGAGTCACATGGGGTAACCAAATTGGCCCGGTTGCTAGGGAGGGTAGAGTCACATGGGGTAACCAAATTGGCCCGGTTGCTAGGGAGGGTAGAGTCACATGGGGTAACCAAATTGGGCCGGTTGCTATGGAGGGTAGAGTCACATGGGGTAACCAAATTGGCCGGTTGCTAGGGAGGGTAGAGTCACATGGGGTAACCAAATTGGGCCGGTTGCTAGGGAGGGTAGAGTCACATGGGGTAACCAAATTGGCCCGGTTGCTAGGGAGGGTAGAGTCACATGGGGTAACCAAATTGGCCCGGTTGCTAGGGAGGGTAGAGTCACATGGGGTAACCAAATTGGGCCAGTTGCTATGGAGGGTAGAGTCACATGGGGTAACCAAATTGGCCCGGTTGCTATGGAGGGTAGAGTCACATGGGGTAACCAAATTGGGCCAGTTGCTAGGGAGGGTAGAGTCACATGGGGTAACCAAATTGGCCGGTTGCTAGGGAGGGTAGAGTCACATGGGGTAACCAAATTGGGCCGGTTGCTAGGGAGGGTAGAGTCACATGGGGTAACCAAATTGGCCCGGTTGCTAGGGAGGGTAGAGTCACATGGGGTAACCAAATTGGCCCGGTTGCTATGGAGGGTAGAGTCACATGGGGTAACCAAATTGGGCCAGTTGCTAGGGAGGGTAGAGTCACATGGGGTAACCAAATTGGCCCAGTTGCTAGGGAGTGTAGAGTCACATGGGGTAACCTCCTCGTGGTGGTGATTAGTGGTTCTCTCAATGGGGCGTGTGGTGAGTTGTGTGTGGATCATGGAGAGTAGCATGAGTCTCCACATGCTGTGAGTCTCCGCGGTGTCATGCACAACGAGTCACGTGATCAGATGCGCAGATTGACGCTCTCAGAAGCGGAGGCAACTTAGACTTGTCCTCCGCCACCCGGATTGAAGCACCACCACGAGGACCTACTAAGTAGTGGGAATTGCGCGTTCCAAATTTGGAGAAAATGGGAATAAAAAAAATATAAAGTAATTTCAAAATGGCCAAACAATTGAAATTAGTTCTGATAAAGCTTTAGCATGATTTGTTTGTAGATGACACTTTGATATTTTGTTATCTAACACAATGAAATGTATTCATACTGTTTGGGGCCACTGTTCTAACCCTAACCCCTACATTATATATATTCTAGTGGGGCTGATGACAAACAAAAGAAGCATATTTGGGGAGCAGGATCAGGTGTTATCATGGAATAAGTATGTGGTGATATGGCATCACTTTTCCCACAAAAGAGGATTATTTTAGACACTTTTAAAAGCTCTGAGGCATTTGGCATGGCTGCCACGCATGATGCAATTTTTGCCACCGAGGACCATCCCAGCATGCACGGGCTCCTGCGGTTTTAGGCATAAGACGTGTCGTCCTCTTACCCCGTACACGTGCTTGGCTCCGGCCTTGGCAGCAAACATAGAGAGGATGCCAGTTCCACTGCCGACATCCAGCACGATCTTGTCTTTGAAGATGTGTTTGTTGTGATACATGGAGTTCCTGTATGTCAATGTCCGCACTTCATCCTTTAACATCTCCTGGACACACACACACACACACTTTTTACTGCACTGTTACATAACGATGGTGAGCTGCCAATCTAGACAGGACAATCTAGATCTACAAGATCATGACAAAAATCATAGTTGTGATTAATCATTCATTCATTGCTCAACTGGTAGAGAATGGCACTAGAAATGCCATGTTAATTTGATTCCCAGAGAACACATGTAAACATTCTCTGGATTGTTGTCTTTGGATAAATCTAAATAAACATAAAAGTTACATGTTTGACTTTTTAATATTCATGCAGTTCTGTGTTTTTATCTGGTAGATGAGTGACTGCACAAAAAACCCTATTGTCAGAACATGAGCGCACAAACACAAACATTAGACGCACGTATAAGAGGCTCTGACATTCTTTGAGAACCGTGCCTCTTTAGATCTGTGCAGCTTTTTCGGTGTACGCTTCTGTCACACTGAGATGACAGGAGGGGAAAAGATCTGACCTATATTCTAAAAATAAATCTGAACAGAATTAATCTCGCAGGTTTTCCCTCTCTTATCCGACAATTCAACGACACCCTCCGGCTCCACCCTTCTCTCCGGCTCATTTCTCTGCATTAAACACAGGGAGGGGCTGTAACAGAATACATGTAACGCTGTTACTTATTCAGAATACAAACATGAAGTAACTGTATTCAGCCCCGTTACATTTTCAAGCACCTGTATTCAGAATACAGTTACTTTATAAAATTGTGTTAGAATACTTCTCTCATATTGAACACGCAATTAGGCAGATGTGAAAGAAAATGACTGTCAATCAAGTAAGAAACAGTTTTGATAAACAGCACACACTAGACACTCACTCTCCCTTCCTTTTAGATCAGCAGGATCAAAGAATTTGATTGATTAATAGATGGTTCAGTGGTTCAGGCTCTGGATTACTGACCAGAAGGTCGGGGGTTCAAACCCCAGCACCACCAAGATGCCACTGTTGGGCGCTTGAGCAAGGCCCTTGACCCTATCTGCTCCAGGGGCACCATATCATGGTTGACCCCTGCTCTCTGACTCCTGCTTAGCTGGGACATGTGAAAATATTTACTATAATGTGTGACCATAATTAAGGCTTCTATTCTATTAAATAATGGGTTAAGAAGAAGATTAAAATATTGTAGTTGACCACAAACTGCCTTTTGTCAAACTCCACATCTAATTTAAAGAAACTTGCTATTCAGATTCACTTTGATTATTTAAAAGTGGAGGTTTATGGGTTCAGATGAGATAATAATGACATATCACACATAATTCTTCCAGTGGAGTGGTGGTGGTGTAGTGGTCTAAGCACATAACTGGTAATCTGGTATTCAGAAGGATGCTGGTTTGATCCCCACAGTCACCACCATTGTGTCCTTGAGTAAGGCACTTAACTCCAGGTTGCTCCGGGGGGATTGTCCCTGTAATAAGTGCTCTGTAAGTCGCTTTGGATAAAAGCGTCTGCCAAATGCATAAATGTAAACGTAAATGCAGTTATGCCTTGCCTTCAAAAATATGTTTTCTAAAAGTGTTCTTGAATTTTGAATACATTATTTTGTATGTGATGTATTCGGAATACCTTATTGAATACATTAAAGAGAGAGAATTCATTATTAAGCCCTGAGAACTTTCTCGTGTTACCGCGAAGACGTAGTGCATGTGGAGGCTTCACGCTATTCTCCGCGGCATCCACGCACAACTCACCACACGCCCCACCGAGAGCGAGAACCACATTATAGCGACCACGAGGAGGTTACCCCATGTGACTCTACCCTCCCTAGCAACCGGGCCAATTTGGTTGCTAAGGAGACCTGACTGGAGTCACTCAGCACGTCCTGGATTCAAACTCACGACTCCAGGTGTGATAGTCAGCGGCAATACTCGCTGAGATACCCACAGACCCCCTCCCCAGAGTACTTTCTTAAAGTATTCCGCCCAACCCTGATTATACGTAACACCTGGCCTGATGTCGTTTACCAACAGTACTTCTATCCTACATGATAAACCTCACTTCTCTGATCTGCTCGTACCTCATGAATGCCGAAGTGTGCGTAAGAGTCAAAGTAGTAATCCTTGGAGGTCATCTCGTCTGGGTTGAGGAATTTGGACATCTTTCCTCTGCCAGGGCAGCTGGGTAAGGTCACTGAGTGAGGCGTGCGTGATGAGCGTGTGGGCCGCTGGGCGTGATGCACCGATGATACTGGTTTGGGCAGGGGGAACGGCTGGATGGACTGGGACGGGGCTGCTCTCAGGGGCTCTTGCTAGAAGTTACAAAGGGGAAAATAATTAAACGGGGATGTTTAAAAATGTGAATCTAATGACAAAATATCCGTGGCCTTGTAACTGTCCCAAATGGCACCCTAAGCTCTTGCAGTCCTCTTCCAAGTCCATGAGGGTGCATGAGTTATAAAAGTGTACATTTGGGACAGGCTTCAAGACTTCAATCAGATGATGCATTTTATACATAATGTGTTTTATATACAGACAATCTTAACAATAGTAGAAATCATGACATTGGCAAAGGAACACATTTTAAACTCACTCTTCAATAATTCCAAGCAACACACTGACAATAAATCATTACAAGATACACGATTTAATCATTAACTTCTGAAATCAGCCACATTCTGTATATTAACAACTAAAATGATCATGACTCGGACACGGACGTTTGCATGCATGTGCTTTAAAACAGTCAAATGCATAGAAAGAACAAACATTTCAAACACCCTAGTAGGTCACGAAACTCTGCGTGAGCAAGGGGCGCTCTCTAGCGGGCGTGTGCGACACCCAAGCAGTGGCAACATACAATTCAGATCGCAATGTTTGTCAAAATGATCCCTCCCCAAATGTTGACTATAGATGCAGTAAGCTTGAAACATTGTGGTAGAACAACAAGCGGTGGAGGTCTGTGGTTGTCCCATTAATATCCATACTGTATAAGATTTAACGGTCATTTCTGCAATGCGTTATTATGTCAAGTCAAGTCAAGTGATTTTTATTGTTGTTTCAACCATATACAGTTAGTACAGTACACAGCAAAACGAGACAACGTTCCTCCAGGACCATGGTGCTACATAAAAACAACAAAGGACCAACATAGGACCACATGAGACTACACAACGAAATAAAATACCTATATAAACTACCTATATATACCTATATAAAGTGCACGTGCAAACATGTGCAAAAAGTACAGGACAGTACAACAAATTACTGACAATGAACAGGACAATAGACAGTGCAGCGCCGACCAGTACTCAGTAGTGCAAAAAGATGACAGTTTCTAAAAATGTAAACATAACATACTATGAGATAATGTTCTATGCACATAGCAGTTATTGAGGTAGCAGACAGTTATAAAGTGATAGTAATTAAAGTTCAACTCAGGACACGTGTGTGCGTGTGTGTGTATGTGTGTGTGTGTCAAACCAGTCTCTGAGTATTGATGAGTCTGATGGCTTACATTTACATTTATGCATTTGGCAGACGCTTTTATCCAAAGCGACTTACAGTGCACTTATTACAGGGACAATCCCCCCGGAGCAACCTGGAGTTAAGGGCCTTGCTCAAGGGCCCAACAGTGGCATCTTGGTGGTGCTGGGGCTTGAACCCCCGACCTTCTGGTCAGTAACCCTGAGCCTCAACCACTGAGCCACCACTGCCCTTCTTGGGGGAAGAAGCTGTTACACAGTCTGGCCGTGAGGGCCCGAATGCTTCGGTACCTCTTGCCAGACGGCAGGAGGGTAAAGAGTTTGTGTGAGGGGTGTGTGGGGTCGTCCACAATGCTGGTTGCTTTGCGGATACAGTGTTTACAGTGTTTTATGTGCATTTAAAGTAAAGGCGGGAGACCATTTGTTTATCATATTGTTGACAATGCTGAGGCCAGTTATGGTCCAATTAACATGTATGGATGCTGGAAGAGGCCGAGCTACTGGTATGATTTCAGCATTTTTAAAAGATAAATTATTGTTGGACTAACTGTATTCACTTGGTGAGGAGAGTCTTCCTCCTTTCCCAGTATGTCTAGCATTTGTCTGTCACACTTCTATTGGCTGGCAAAAGCATTCTGTGCCCTGTTGGCAAGAGGGAGCGCAGCACAGTCAGAAGAGTGCTGGTACACATGGTGAGACTCTCCGGCTCTGATTAGCACCTGCAGAGAAGCTTGACCTAAAACCAAGAGATAAAACCAATGTACCATCTTCCCAAATTACAGCACACACATGGGAATTAAAGTGACACTTGATTCATTGGAAGCTAACTAATGTTTTCCTTCAATATTATGTGTCCCAATAAAAATGAAGCAATGTTGAGGTACTGTATACTGCATTCTTTCTTTCTTGCACATGTATGTGCATCTGTGTGTGTGTGCAGCCATCTTTGCTCAGAGGATTTCAAATAATGAGTGTCAGCAGAGGGGCAGAACAGCTGTATGAAGAGGTATAAAGGTGTCAGGATTGCATCTATTAGAGAGATGGGAGGAGGAACACATGTCCTTGCCCCTCCAGTCAACTAACAAATCTCATTTCACTTTCTATTTTTAACCTCAACAAATGGCACATTTCAGCAATGCTCCACCTTTAAAAAGAGCTCTTGAGGGAAGAGCAACTCAAATTGTTTTTCGTGACAACTAGATTGATGTGCGAGTGGGAAAACGGGTGCTCATGGGAATCTTTTACAAACAGCGCTGCCATGGCTTTCCTCTGGTGTGAGTTTCTGATGAAAATGTCAAATTCAGTTTCACAAAGTCACTTTTTAAAGAGCTTAAGAGTTGTTTGCACTGCATATCTGAATAATTCATGTGTTCAGAACAGCTCTTGTGAATTTTGCAGATGCACGTGCAGCCCTGGGCATCATGCCCTGAAGTTGCAACTCTCTAAGTGCATTTCGAGTTAAGTGTTTTCTTCAGTAAGCATCACAACTGTAAGCTTTCTATACCTTTAAAACCAACAGCTGACCTTGAAGTGGACATTGCAAGGCTGTAAAACTAATATTTAAGACGCATCTGTCAGTTCGTTAAAAGCCTACAGTTTACGCCAAACCTTCCATTCACTTTCCGTCTATTTGACAGACTAACAGCACTAGGACACTCTTCAGACTACCTGCAAATTTGGGGGAGTTTTCAGAGGTCAGACCGCATCCATTAGACCGTTTTAAAGATCCCCTGACATTGTACGATGGCCCACTGCTGCACTGAACTTTGCTAGGAATTTATAACAACATCTTATTTTTCCAAACCTCTTTTCTTCATCCTTTAATAGACATGGAATAGATTTCATGCTTCAGTGACCGTGTCAATATACTCCAGCTGGTTAATCCCTCATTGAGGATTGTCTAAAGTTCAGGGGCACTAATTAGACTAAAACTGAAGTGTTTTGCTCAAAGGCACAGTCAGATTGTAATCTCAGTTTCCCGTCCGTCCCATGATCACTTCCACTCCCTTGTAGTCTGGGGATTTGTACTGCCGAGCATTTGGTTGATGACCATTATCCTATTGTATATAAACCTTAAACGCCTTCGATGCCCTCCTCAAAAGCTCTGGTCATTTGCCCCAGTGGGACACTCAGATATGGTAGAAGTGTTCTGAGCTGACCTGTGGGAGCCAATTATATCTGGGGTACTTGTCACATGAGAAAGAGTCACATCCACACTAGAAGAGCCTTTTCATCCACCAAGAATGGAGACTTTTGAAATCACTCTCCATAGCTGCGTTAGTGTTATGCTTGAGTAACGAGGCTGACGAAGAGATGCGGATCCAAATGCAGTTTGAACTTTATTAGTCAAGGAACACAAAGTAACAACCCACGATGGGGAAAAGAAACATAAACTAGTTAAGGAAACCACGGTAGACACAAACAGGGAACTCGGGAGGGAAAGATACACCGGGTTAACATCAAACAACGATAGACGAAGACTGAACAAAGACACAGGGTATAAATACATAAACAAGGGAAAAAGGGACCAATGAACAAACAGAACTCAAACAAGATAACAAGGTGATTAACAGAAGTAAAAGGCAAACTAATGAGGACAGGTGAAAACAATGAACAGAGGAAACACGAACGCTAACAAAGAGACTATGGAGTTACATAAGGGACTAAAGTGAAAACTAAAAAATGCCAAAAGTGACAACGATGGTAAACAAAAGGGCAACAGTGAAACAAGACAGGGTATTCATAACAGAGCCCCCCCTCAAAGGATCGGCTTCCAGACGATCCTAGAAGACAAAGACAAAAGACACAAAACCCACAGAGAACAAAATGATGGCACCGGGGCAGACAGGCAGACCAGGGGGGCACAAGAACAAGGAGGCAGTCCAAGGGGCACAGAGGGCAGGCAGGAAGTCCGGGGGGGCCACGAGGGGAAATGAGACAGTCCACGGGGGCACAAAGGGAGATGAGACAGTCCACGGGGGGCACAAAGGGAGATGAGACAGTCCACGGGGGCACAAGGGACAATTAGGCAGTCCATGGGGGCACAAAGGGACAGGTTTCGATGGTCTGGGAGCTGGCCACCGGGCAAGGGTAGGTGCAGGAGGCCTGGGAGCTGGCCACAGGGCAAGGATAGGTTTGGGGGACCTGGGAGGAGGCCACTGGACAGGGACTGGTTCAGGAGGCCTGGGGGGAGGCCTCAGAACGGGAACAGGGTCAGGAGGCCTGGGTGGAGGCCACCGGACAGGGACTGGGTCAGGGGGCAGGGAAGAGGCCACGGGACTGGGACTGGGTCAGGAGGTCTGGGAAGAGGCCACAGAACAGAGGCTGGCAGAGCCGTGTGAGGTGGAGCCAAGGAGGACTTCGGCGGAGCCATAGAAGACTTGGGAGGCGGTGCCAAAGGAGGCTTAGGCAGGGCCGTGGCAGACTCAGGCGGTAAGGCCTTGGGCAGGTCAGGAGGCGGAACAGTGTTGGGCGGAGCCAAGGGAGGCGATGGTGTAGAAGGCTCAGAAGGCGGAGCCACTGGAGGTGGAGCCGAAGGTGGCGAGGGCGAAGAAGGCTCTGAAGACGGAGCCAATGGCGGCTCCGGAGGCGGAGCCGGGAGAGGCTCGGGGGCTCCGGAGGTGGAATTGAAGGAGGTTCAGGAGGTGGAGCTGAAAGAGGCTCAGGAGGCGGAGCCGAGGTAGGCGGCACCGTGGGAGGCTTTAGGAGCGGAGACCAGGAAGATTCTGGAGGCTCTGGGGGCAGAGACGTAGGAGGCTCTGAGGGTGAAGCCGTCGAAGGCTTGAGTGGCTCGAGAGGCGGTGCCGGAGGAGGCTCGGGAGGCGGAGCCATAGGAGGCTCGGGAGGCTCTGAGGGCGGAGCCGTCGAAGGCTTGAGGTGCTCGAGCGGCGGAGCCGTAGGAGGCTCGGGAGGCTCGGAGGGCGGTGCCGTCGAAGGCTTGAGTGGCTCGAGAGGGGGAGCCGTGGGAGGCTCGGGAGGCGGAGTCACAGGAGGCTCGGGAGGCTCTGAGGGCGGAGCCGCAGGAGGCTTGAGTGGCTCGAGAGGCGGAGCCGTAGGAGGCTCAAGAGGCTCTGGGGGCGGAGCCGTCAAAGGCTTGAGTGGATCGAGAGGCGGAGCAATAGGAGGCTCTGGAGGCAGAGCCGTAGGAGGCTCTGGAGGTGGAGCCACAGGAGGCCCCGTAGGCGGAGCTGCAGGAGGCTCGAGAGGCTCTGGGGGCGGAGCCGTAGGAGGCTCAAGAGGCTCTGGGGCGGAGCCGTAGGAGAATCGGGGGGCGGAGTCCTGGAAGGCTCGAGAGGCGGAGCCCTGGAAGGCTCGAGAGGTTCGAGAGGCGGAGCCCTGGCAGGCTCGAGAGGCTTGAGGGGCGGAGCCCTGGCAGGCTCGAGAGACTTGAGGGGCGGAGCCCTGGCAGGCTCGAGAGGCTTGAGGGGTGGAGCCCTGGCAGGCTCGAGAGGCTTGAGGGGCGGAGCCCTGGCAGGCTCGAGAGGCTTGAGAGGTGGAGCTCTGGGAGGTTCGAGAGGCTTGAGAGGCGGAGCCCTGGGAGGCTCGAGAGGCTCGAGAGGCGGAGCTCTGGGAAGCTCAGACGGCGGAGCTCTGGAAAGCTCGGGAGGCTTGAGAGACGGAGCCCTGGAAGACTCGAGAGACTTGAGAGGCGGAGCCCTGGAAGGCTCGAGAGGCTTGAGGGGAGTGGAGCCCTAGGAGGCTCGAGAGGCTCGAGAGGCGGAGCTCTGGGTAGCTCGGAGGGCGGAGCTCTGGAAAGCTCGGGAGGCTTGAGAGACGGAGCCCTGGAAGACTCGAGAGACTTGAGAGGCGGAGCCCTGGGAGGCTCGAGAGGCTTGAGGGGCGGAGCCCTAGGAGGCTCGAGAGGCTTGAGAGGCGGAGCCCTAGGAGGCTTGAGAGGTGGAGCTCTGGGAAGCTCGGAGGGCGGAGCTCTGGAAAGCTCGGGAGGCGGAGCTCTGGAAAGCTCGGGAGGCGGAGCCCTGGAAGGCTCGAGAGGTGCTGGTTCTAGGATGGGCACGACCACTGGCGCTGGCTCTTGGACGGACCTGGCTACTGGCACTGGCTCTTGGACGGTCATGGCTACTGGCACTGGCTCTTGGACGGTCACGGCCACTGGCGCTGGCTCTTGGACGGTCACGGCTACTGGCACTGGCTCTTGGACGGTCGAGGCTTCAGGCGCTGGCTCTTGGACGGTCGAGGCTTCAGGCGCTGGCTCTTGGACGGTCGAGGCTTCAGGCGCTGGCTCTTGGACGGTCGAGGCTACAGGCGCTGGCTCAGGGACGGTCGAGGCTACAGGCGCTGGCTCAGGGACGGTCGAGGCTACAGGCGCTGGCTCAGGGACGGTCGAGGCTACAGGCGCTGGCTCAGGGACGGTCGAGGCTACAGGCGCTGGCTCATTGACGTTTGAGGCTAACGGCACTGGCTCATTGACGTTTGAGGCTAACGGCACTGGCTCGGGGACGGTCGAGGGCTCAGGCTCGCTCACAGTGACATGCGTGGGCTTTAGCTCGCTCACCGTGACATGCGTGGGCTCTGGCTCGCAGACCGGGCTGGCGCTGGCCGGGAGGCAGAAGCCCGTCTTCTCTCCTCCTCCGGCAGACGCAGTGGGCGCGCTGGCTCATGGAAGGCGACTGGCGTGGGGACGGGCTCGCTGACAGGTGGGGCTGGCGCGCAGGAAGCGCCAAGGACGACTGGGGAGTCACCACAGTGGGAGGAGAGGTGGAATCCTCCTCGGCGAAGACCACGGTGTAGGGTGAGCCGCAGACCAGTAAGGTCAGCCTCCAGGAAGTCGTGGAGAGTCCAACCAAGCGTTGCCGGCGCAAACGCTCCCTGAGCTGAACCGTGTAAAGTGTCCCTGAAGAAGACCACCAGGGCTGAGTCCGGGAAGTCTGTGAATTTCGCCAGCGCGAGGAAGTCGCTGATGTGGTCTTCAACAGGGCGGCCCTCTTGTTTGAGGTTGAGCAACCGGCAGTTGGCCCGTATAACTGCTGGATCCATAGTTGGTCTATCGTTCTGTTATGCTTGAGTAACGAGGCTGACGAAGAGATGCGGATCCAAACGCAGTTTGAACTTTATTAGTCAAGGAACACAAAGTAACAACCCACGATGGGGAAAAGAAACATAAACTAGTTAAGGAAACCACGGTAGACACAAACAGGGAACTCGGGAGGAAAGATACACCGGGTTAACATCAAACAACGATAGATCGAAGACTGAACAAAGACACAGGGTATAAATACATAAACAAGGGAAAAAGGGACCAATGAACAAACAGAACTCAAACAAGATAACAAGGTGATTAACAGAAGTAAAAGGCAAACTAATGAGGACAGGTGAAAACAATGAACAGAGGAAACACGAACGCTAACAAAGAGACTATGGAGTTACATAAGGGACTAAAGTGAAAACTAAAAAATGCCAAAAGTGACAACGATGGTAAACAAAAGGGCAACAGTGAAACAAGACAGGGTATTCATAACAGTTAGGAAACGGAGGCTTCAAACGTAAACGGATCAGTGTTGACGTGGCCTGAAAATCCCAATGTCAATAACACTGTGGACAATAAGTGTCTAGAATTAGCCATTAAGTGGATAATAACTTCCACTATGAGTATTATTATTATTAAACCTTTACCACAAAAGGAAACATACTAGAGAGAGAATGTAATACTAAACTCTTAATTGAATACATTTGAGAAATTTGATTATATTAGCCCTTTTTTCATGGTAGTAGTGAAATAGTTCAGCTTAATCGACAGCATGTGTGGCGTAATGTTGATTAGATTTTGTCTCGTTCCTCCTTTTCTTTAATAAAGCACAAATGTGAGACACTTCCAATGGAAGTCAATGGGGTCCATTTTTGAAGGTTTAAAGTCATAAATGTGAAGCTTATAATTTTATAAAAGCACTTTAATTCTTCTGTTAAACTCGTGTGTTATTTGAGCTGTAATGTTGTTTAAATCATCATTTTTACAGTTGGTTTAGGGTTAGTTGACATCACATCGTCATGGCAACTTTGTTGTAAAATTTAATATGTTTCCACAGATGTGGTTATTAACTGATTTAATGACAGTAAAATCATGTTAACACACATATTGTTTATGTTTTGTGTCTATAGTTTTGAAACAGTATTTGAATGTTGACAGATTAAACCCCATTGACTTGCATTGGAAGTGTCTCACTGGAACACACATTTGGGCTTTTTTAAAGAAAACGAGGAATGTGTTTTCTTCTTTTTTTTTAGTACTCAACATTAATCCACAAATGCTGTTGATTGATCTTAACTTGTATTGAACCCAGAATATTCCTTAGAGGTGCAGCTCTGTGGATATAAGGGAATGACACTAAATACATTAAATTGGACTTTTAGGCCCGCAGAAGTGTGGAACATCATAAGTAGTAATCGGTACACATTAAACATTCTACATATCAGAACTTGTTCAAGGGACATGTCACCAAATTGTAGGAATGACCCTTATATACTGTTTAAGTTCAGCTAAAAGACACGAAATAACCTTTAATACATGTAAAGATATGTTGTGTAAGATGTCTTTAACATTAGAAGAAAAAGGAACCCTTAATAAGGGTCCTATATGGTGTGGTGGTGGCGTAGTGGGCTAAAGCACATAACTGGTAATCAGGAGGTTGCTGGTTCGATCCCCACAGTCACCACCATTGTGTCCTTGAGTAATACACTTAACTCCAGGTTGCTCCGGGGGGATTGTCCCTGTAATAAGTGCACTGTATAATACATTGGTAATCAGGAGGTTGCTGGTTTGATCCCCACAGTCACCACCATTGTGTCCTTGAGTAAGACACTTAACTCCAGGTTGCTCCGGGGGGATTGTCCCTGTAATAAGTGCACTGTAAGTCACTTTGGATAAAAGCGTCTGCCAAATGCATAAATGTAAATGAAAGAAGTTCAGCACCATAGACAGCGACCAGAGAACCACCAAGACACTGACACTCACTGATTAATCATTTAGCTCAAGCATGGATATAGTGACCACAGTGCACTTATTACAGGAGCAACTGGGTTAACATCCAACCTTTCTGTTTCAAGTTTAGATCATTACATCACAACAAGAGCTTTTACAGCATCTTCACAGATGGACAGCAGTGTAAATCGATAACGGCCGACCGACTTTCTTTGTTGCGATCCGTTTGTTCCCTTCTTTGTTCTAGACTTTAAAGAACGAGATTCACATCACACGTGATCAGATTTACAGTCTTGTCGGACTTCAAACTAGAACTTTGATATTTGGTGATGCTCGTGGCTTACCTCGGTGTTCTCTGTATCAGTCATTTTTCTCCTGAGGAGCAAACATCGAGAGGAGTGTTTCAGTCCCATAAGAGCCGACGAGATCTGCTCCGGAGACTGCGAGAAATGAATGATAAGAAGAAGAATCCCCTCTTCAAAATGTCTTATGAACCTGCAGCCGTGTATTGAGCAACTTTAATAAACGACCCCTGGAACTGTTTGAATGTCCTCCTGAATCCTGCTGCTAGACCTCCCCGCAGGAGCGCATTGCGAACTCTCCATACCGCGGGAACCGTCATGCACTTATTATAAAATGCGGTTCCGTGACTTGAGGAACGGGAGATCTACACATAAACTGATCTATGAAAGGGTTTGTCGCTCGTCCTTCGGAGCTGGAATATAAAGTCTATAAGTGACCCTTCAGAGATCTTCTAGAGGTCCCTCATGATCCGGCTTTATTATCGCCGTGTGGAACGGAAATGTGCCGGTTGTGTTTCCTGCTCTGAAATAGTCCCGCTCAAATCTCAATCGGCGATCACTGATGAGATTCTCTCAAGGACATAAAAGGGTCTCGGAGACATTGCTACACATCTCGGAGATGCTGATGAGTGTAACGCGAGCTCGTGGTCCACCTCTCCTGCTGTTGCATATCTTTAAATGGAGCAGCGAGAGCCAATGAGATGTGTTTCAACCGCGCCTAAATCCTTACACCGACTGAATGTGACTGAGGAGCTCTGTGTGTGTGTGTGTGTGTGTGTGTGTGTGTGTGTGTGTGTGTGTGTGTGTGTGTGTGTGTGTGTGTGTGTGTGTGTGTGTGTGTGTGCTTGTTTTTGTGATTTACGAGGACAATTTTGTAAGTTACAAACTGTGTGTGTGTGTGTGTGTGTGTGTGTGTGTGTGTGTGTGTGCGAGAGTGTGTGTGTGTGTTTGTGAGTGAGTGAGAGTGTGTGTGTGTGTGTGTGTGTGTGTGTTCACTGTGTTGTGTGTGTTGATGGGATGACTAAATATTCATGGCTTCAGGAGTTTAAATCTCTTTGTCGTTCTTTAACTCTTGTACTGAATTGTTTGCATGAAACTCCAGAACAGAGATATGAGAAGATAATATTGTCTTATGTCGTTCTGTCACGCCTCACACCTCTCCAGGGCGGGGGCGTGCCTTGCACCCCATCTGCCGGTGGGTCATCCCCGCCTTGTTCGACCTGGGAGGAGGCAGGAGAGTAAAATCAACAACAAAACAATATAGGCGAGGGATAAAGGCCAACACGTTGCGACAGAGAAAGAGAAAAAAATAAATAACTCACTCACCAATTCCCTGATGCACAGTCACATGGTCCCCGATCACTCCTCCACCCTCTCAGGCAGATGGCAGCCGCTCCTCCGTGCGGACCAGAGTCAGACCGACCCCCACCGGACAGAACACCCCTCCGCATTCTCAGCGAACCGTGGGGACTCTCCTCCACCCCTGGGAGTGGCTCTACCGCTCCAGGCGGTCAGGGAGTCGTCGCTTCCCTCCTCCCCTCGCGGACGGCGGTCCTGGGGAATGGCAGGACACTCCTCCGCCCCTGGCAGCGGCTCCATCACTCCAGGCGGTCGGGGAGTCCAGTCCCCACTCGCCTCGCAGACGGCGGTCGCTACTCCATACCCTGGGTGGACGGCAGTATCGAGGACTCAGCGATGGGCATCCCTACACCTTCCCGGGTTTCGGCACCAATGTAAAGCGGGTTAAGGGAAAGGAGGAGGTGAGAACCAGCTTGATAATATAATATAGTTTAATGAACAACTGAACCAAAAACACACAAACTTAAACACAGAGCAGCTGCATTTCGTTCTCTCTCACGCTCTCGAACAGTCCTCACCAGCTGCCTTTATCCCTCGCGCACCCCTTTAAGGCTGATTGAGGACCGGGCATTTGTTGTTCCAGCCCAGCCCCGCGCCGCCCTCCTCCACTCTACATCCACATATATATATATATTTGATTTGGCACAAGTTTTATGCTGGATGCCCTTCCTGACGTGACCCCCAGTGGCTGGGGGACTCACACATACCATTTAGAGTCTCCAATTCACTTAACCTGCATGTTTTTGGACTTGTGGGGGAAACTGGAGCACCCGGATGAAACCCACACGAACACGAGGAGAACATGCAAACTCCACACAGAAAGGCCCTAATTGAGCCAGGAATCGAACCCAGGACCTTCTTGCTGTGAGGCGACAGTGCTAACCACTAAACAATACAACATTAATAAAAATGAATGCAACTTTGTGAATGCAATATGATTATTCATATTATAAAACCATACTGCCATACAATAAAGCAAGTGTCACCAGTGATGAAGACATTAGCCAAAAGGTTGACCCGTGTTCTCAGGACGAGTATTCTTCATAAATGTCAGGTCAGTACAGGTTATATATGACGATATCTGTTGGCCAAACAATGTTTACTGTTTTTGTAGGACAACATGCCCCGCTAGGTCAGCGTGTGTTTAATGATGTGAAGCGTTGTAATGACTGAAGACACTGAACAGATGAGATTGTAGATTGCAATACAACTAGACAAATCTGGTTTCATGCTTGAGCCTTGCATTTTATGACTTGATAATTCCTAAAACAGTGACGAGAGTATTTTCTTTGGCATATAAAGAGAAATGTGGCTAATGAAGTGTTCTCCACGCTTTATAAAGCTCGCTCTATATGTCCTGTATTAGAAAACATCATTTGCATTGGCTAGAGTGCATTTATATAGGGTGACCATATTCTGCTTTTCCAAAAAGAGGACACTTTTTTTTTCTCATAAGCAACACATAAGTGTCAGCTTTACATGTCAATCATTCTGCTCCACCTGGATCTCCACCTGGACGAGAATATGGGGATTATTGTGCAAATCTTCTGTAAATGTATACTTTCGTTTGGGCGTTCACGGAGAGATTGACAGGCAGGGACTGGCCAATAGTTGCTGCAAGCCTCTTATAATCGACCAGTTGGTGTGCGAGAAGGCGGGACTTACAAAGAGGGGTTAAAACAATGCAAATATGCGCACACACAATTAAGTATTAGACCAGATGACATCATAATGCCACTAAAGCCCAATCCTGGACATTTTCATAAATTTAGAAATCCCGGCCGGATGCTTTTTTTTAAGGTCCGAGAAAGAGGACGTATGGTCACCTTCATTTATAAGATTACTTCTAACAACAAGTACATTCATGGCAGTTTTATTCATTTAATATTCAAATGAATTACCTTTACCTCAGAAGACATTTACAATTTTTATGTAACACTATTTATTCATTTATTAATTTCAAAGTAGCGAGGAACGGCACATCTGTAACAAATGTAGTAGAGATTTTATGCTTTTCAATGTAGTGAAGTTAAAGTAAAAGTTTCCTAAAATAAAAATACTCTGATAAAGTACAGATACCTGACAAATGTACTTAAGTACAGTAATGAATTAAAAATACTTTGTTACTGTCCATCACTGAAATTGATACATCACATAATCACGATTAGATCAATAAGCGCATGCGTGTTTACAGTGGTGATAGTTGCTATGCGTAGCCAGTTGACCCACTATTGAGCTGATGATGGGCAGATGGACGTGGCATGTGTGAAAGATTACTACATTTGTTGCATGTGGCCAGTGCAAAGCAGTTCTGTTTAAACATGCATCAGGACGTCGCAGCAGCTGCAGTTGAACAGGCAGTGCAGGTGCTTTAGGGGGACTGATGTATAATATTTATCACCCTGACTTATAGACTAACATTTAGAACATTCTGGCTCTGTTGTAAATCATTGTGTGCTACTGCCTACATAGACATCTACTTTCTAAGGGGCTGTTCACACCACACATTTTTGTGTTTGTTCACATTGTTTTTTTTCCAGATGTTTTCCAACGTTAACATGTGCTAGCGTGTTGCTGTATTATCAGCATCTCGAGACACCTGTGTACTGCTCTCTCAGTCTGGCTTGTTCCAGTGCAAGGACTTGTTCGGTGTGAACGGCCCCTAAGACAGCATCCTAGCTGAAATGGAACCTCATTAGTGACATGATTGGAAAATGATTTGTAATGCATCATGGGATTGATTCCTCTGTGAAGGACACATGCAATGAGGCTTTAGAATATGGACAAATGTGCTTGTGTGTGCGCGCGTGTGTGTATGTGTGCGTGCACGTGTATGTGTGTGTTTGTGCGCGAGTGTCTGTGAATCTGTCTCTGTGTGTGTGTGTGTGTGTGTGTGTGTGTGTGTGTGTGTGTGTGATGTTTGTCTGTGTGTGTGTGTGTGTGTGTGTGTGTGTGAGTGAGTGAGTGAGTGAGAATGTGTGTGTGTGTATGCGCGCGCGCTTTTGTGTGTGTTTGTGTGTCTGTGTGTGTGTGTGTGTGTGTGTGTGTGTGTGTGTGAGTGAGAGTGTGTGTCTGTGTGTGTGTGTGTGTGTGTGTGTGTGTGTGTGCTGTTTGACTGAAGGACTCCAGGTGTTGTGTTACTCTCAGGTGAATTAGACTGCTGTTGTGTCATGTGTAGCTGTGTGTGTGTGTGTGTGTGTGTTCTGTATTAACAGTGTGTGTTATCACGTGGCACTGGCATTGTGATGTGTGTGACATATTTAGCACTCAGCATCTGGCCCAGTTAATGATGTTGCAGTGTTTTGAGAGAGAAAACGAGAGGGTTGGGGATGATTGTGTGAATAATATTTGCAGCGCTGGTGCTGATCCAAACCTCATGAACATGCTCAGAGTCTCAGACTGAACCTGACGAGAGATTTCAGAAGACTGAAGAAGAGACACGATTAATATGACTTTCAGTTTCTCTCCCTGTCTGTCTATTTCTGTATGTGTTACTCTCTTTACACATTGAGGGGGTGTGATTCATATTTAATGATGCATGAGAAATGGATCACTGCAAACCAGAGAAAAGAACAGCAGCTCTCTTCAATAATACACACTTTAGAGTCACACAGGAAACATGAGGTAATGGCAGACACAGGTATGAGCTCAGGTGAAAGTCAGTGCTTGTTTTTATCTGGAAATGATTTTAAATGTGAGAAAATGAATTTCCTCACTAAAGACAACTGTGTAATTATATTGACATCAGAGCCAAATGTATACAGAATATATATATATATATATATATATATATATATATATACAGTATAAACTGGCACCCTGGAATTCCTGAAAGTAAAGTCTTGTTATAACGATTCACACACGCTCATTAGTTTCTTTAATTTGTATAATGTCCATCAGTGTGTGTTCATGCATCACAGCAGATTTCTGTCATTCAAGTCATGAAAATTCATTTCCAGCATCTCAAATTCTGTGTTGAGTTCAATAGAATTCTGTGCTGAGTTTAATAGAATTCTGTGCTGAGTTTAATAGAATTCTGTGTTGAGTTTAATAGAATTCTGTGCTGTGTTTAATAGAATTCTGTGTTGAGTTTAATAGAATTATGTGCTGAGTTTAATAGAATTCAGTGTTGAGTTTAATAGAATTCTGTGCTGAGTTTAATATAATTCTGTGCTGAGTTTAATAGAATTCTGTGCTGAGTTTAATAGAATTCAGTGTTGAGTTTAATAGAATTCTGTGCTGAGTTTAATAGAATTCTGTGCTGAGTTTAATAGAATTCTGTGCTGAGTTTAATAGAATTCAGTGTTGAGTTTAATAGAATTATGTGTTGAGTTTAATATAATTCTGTGCTGAGTTTAATAGAATTCTGTGCTGAGTTCAATAGAATTCTGTGTTGAGTTCAATACAATTCTGTGCTGAGTTCAATAGAATTCTGTGCTGAGTTTAATAGAATTCTGTGCCGAGTTTAATTGAATTCTGTGCTGAGTTTAATAGAATTCTGTGCTGAGTTTAATAGAATTCTGTGTTGAGTTTAATAGAATTCTGTGTTGAGTTCAATAGAATTCTGTGTTGAGTTCAATAGAATTCTGTGTTGAGTTTAATAGAATTCTGTGCTGAGTTTAATAGAATTCTGTGCTGAGTTCAATAGAAATCTGTGTTGAGTTTAATAGAATTCTGTGCTGAGTTCAATGGAAATCTGTGTTGAGTTTAATAGAATTCTGTGCTGAGTTCAATAGAATTCTGTGCTGAGTTTAATAGAATTCTGTGTTGAGTTTAGTAGAATTCTGTGTTGAGTTTAATAGAATTCAGTGTTGAGTTTAATAGAATTCAGTGTTGAGTTTAATAAAATTCTGTGCTGAGTTCAATAGAATTCTGTGCTGAGTTTAATAGAATTCTGTGCCGAGTTTAATAGAATTCTGTGCTGATTTTAATAGAATTCTGTGCTGAGTTCAATAGAAATCTGTGTTGAGTTTAATAAAATTCTGTGCTGAGTTCAATAGAATTCTGTGCTGAGTTCAATAGAATTCTGTGCTGAGTTTAATAGAATTCTGTGCTGAGTTTAATAGAATTCAGTGTTGAGTTTAATAGAATTCTGTGTTGAGTTTAATAGAATTCTGTGTTGAGTTTAATAGAATTCTGTGCTGAGTTTAATAGAATTCAGTGTTGAGTTTAATAGAATTCAGTGTTGAGTTCAATAGAATTCTGTGCTGAGTTCAATAGAATTCTGTGCTGAGTTTAATAGAATTTTGTGCTGAGTTTAATAGAATTCTGTGCTGAGTTTAATATAATTCAGTGTTGAGTTTAATAGAATTCTGTGCTGAGTTCAATAGAATTCAGTGTTGAGTTTAATATAATTCTGTGCTGAGTTCAATAGAATTCTGTGCTGAGTTCAATAGAATTCTGTGCTGAGTTTAATAGAATTCTGTGTTGAGTTTAATAGAATTCTGTGCTGAGTTTAATAGAATTCAGTGTTGAGTTTAATAGAATTCTGTGCTGAGTTCAATAGAATTCTGTGCTGAGTTTAATAGAATTCTGTGCTGAGTTTAATAGAATTCTGTGCTGAGTTTAATATAATTCAGTGCTGAGTTTAATAGAATTCTGTGCTGAGTTCAATAGAATTCAGTGTTGAGTTTAATATAATTCTGTGCTGAGTTCAATTGAATTCTGTGCTGAGTTTAATAGAATTCTGTGCCGAGTTTAATAGAATTCTGTGTTGAGTTTAATAGAATTCTGTGCTGAGTTCAATAGAATTCAGTGTTGAGTTTAATATAATTCTGTGCTGAGTTCAATAGAATTCTGTGCTGAGTTCAATAGAATTCTGTGCTGAGTTTAATAGAATTCTGTGTTGAGTTTAATAGAATTCTGTGCTGAGTTTAATAGAATTCAGTGTTGAGTTTAATAAAATTCTGTGCTGAGTTCAATAGAATTCTGTGCTGAGTTCAATAGAATTCTGTGCTGAGTTTAATAGAATTCTGTG
>NC_068304.1:41716169-41731169 GCF_025860055.1 Xyrauchen texanus | reverse complement strand
AGACTCAACCAATGACGTGAGTTGGGGGCGTGGCTATCTGTTTGTTTGATCACAACAGAAGGGGGGTGTATTCAGAAAGGTGATAGAAAACAAATGTTTATTTTTACAATTCTGTTTGGTGACATTAGTGGTGCAGAAATGACTCACTTTAGCTTTAAGGGTCATATCCTCCATTTTTATATATGGGCTATACATGGGTCAGAAATTTGTGGAATTTGGAACAAACCATTTTTCCAATCTCAAAATGTCAAGGAAATATATAGCAGTATCAGCTATGTCAGATCTTCTCCTAAACTTCCTTAAGGAAGAATGTTTTTTTTTAGTACAATTCTTTCATCTCAGAAGATAATGGATAATGTGGTTCTTCATGGAACGGCACCTTTAATCATCAGCATGGTCTGAAAAAAAATCCTTGAAATTGTTTTTTTTCTTTTTGGTAATTTTTCCCCTTTTTCTCCCAATTTGGAATGGCCAATTCCCAAATCCTCATGGTGGTGTAGTGACTCGCCTCAATCCTGGTAGTGGAGGACGAATCTCAGTTGCCTCTGCATCTGAGACCGTCAATCCGCGCATCTTATCACGTGACTTGTTGAGCGCGTTACCGTGGAGACGTAGCGCATGTAGAGGTTTCACGCTATTCTCCGCACAACTCACCACACGCCCCACCGAGAGCGAGAACCACATTATAGTGACCACGAGGAGGTTACCCCATGTGACTCTACCCTCCCTAGCAACCGGGCCAATTTGGTTGCTAAGGAGACCTGACTGGAGTCACTCAGCACGCCCTCGACTCCAGGTGTGATAGTCAGTAAAACAAAAGTAACATGGATACTCTGATAATAAGCTCTCTGAAGAATTTGATTAGAAATATTCACATTGAAATCTCTTTGATTGCAGAATTTCTTAGTAATCCGAGCACAGTTTGAAACATTATTGAGATCTCTTCTGAAACTGTAGAGGAGCTTCTCAGGAGGAAAAAGAGACGGAAAGGTGTGATGTGCAATTTTTCCTTTGAAGTTATTTTTTCCTGTGCCAGCTTATATGTGTGTTTTGTGTGTGTGTGTGTGTGTGTGTGTGTTGCATATTAGGGTTGCCTAACCCTAATATGCAAAGACAACTACAGGATATGGTTACATTTACATTTACATTCACATTTATGCATTTGGCAGATGCTTTTATCCAAAGTGACTTACAGTGCACTTATTACAGGGACAATCCCCCCGGAGCAACCCGGAGTGTCTTACTCAAGGACACAATGGTGGTGACTGTGGGGATCGAACCAGCAACCTTCTGATTACCAGTTATGTGCTTTAACCCACTACGCCACCACCACTCCGGTTGCAGGTTGAATCCACTGACAATATATTCTCACTGCTGTCGAGGAAGAACAACTGAGATATTAAAGAGATCTTGTTTGTTTCCCATGTTTAAAAGGCGATATATTCTACAGGTGTGTGTGTTTGATGTGTCTCTGTGTAGATAAGAGTCAGTGTAGAGGATTGAGTCGGTGTTGATCTGTCGAGGAGAGATTACAGATGTGACGTGTGTCTGACAGGAGGCCAGCGCTCCGTGTTGACTGCCGTGTTATTCCACAGAATCCAAATGAAGGACAGAGAACTTCAGTCTGCCTCAATTGGATCAAAAACAATAAAGTGCATTTGTGTTTTCCTCTGGAAAGTCTTGCCCTTAGCGGATCTAATTAAAGGGTTACAAATGGTCATTTCAAGTAAAAATTCAGGTCGTGAAAAATCAATAGATTATATGAACTGAACAATTAAAGGTGACCTCCTCTTCTTTTCACTCCTTTCCCTGCTCAGTTTGATGTCCAACAATCGTAGAAGCTTTTTAAAGATAACTTTACACAACTAAAAGATTAGCAGCAGCTTATTTGTGAGTGTGCCGACTGTCTTCTGGACTTTAACTGGATTTGAAGCATTGGGTGATTGTGGAAGTTGCGGTGTCAGTGATTTCTCAGCCGTTTGTGATTTATTGCTTTTCTATTATCCATGGAGTGGCATTATGGAGCACTTCCTGTTGGTTGAAGCCTTTGATCTTCAGCTGGAGGCGACAGGAGTCCAATCTGGAGCTCGCTGATAAAGCGCTCGATCCACTCAGCAAGTCTTCACAGTCCTGTCAAAGACTCGGTGGGATTCGCCGTTGCCGAGCCAGAAAGGACACCCAAAATGCCACCTGAAACTACAGCACAATGTTAATGAACACTTGAATGCTTTTATTTGGGTTTTTGTCCCTTTTGGAGCTTGACAGGCATTTTATTGTAAGGAAAATACCAGTGTGGTCATTTTCCAAAACTTCACGTTTTGTGTTCCACAGAAGAAAAGTCCTTCGGGTTTGGATTGACTTTAGTAAAGTGTGGTTCAGAGGAGCAGGCAGGATTGTTTCTCATCAGCTGTTTATTTTTGTCTGGCGAGGGTTTGGAGAAAGCAGGCCTTTATCAGGTGGTGTCATTACTCTTTCATGGCATCACATCTGATCACTGATGTTATCTTGTTGTATGAGGGTGCCGGTGCAGATGGGGTCTCATATATAACTATACCATCCACAGCTGACTGCATGCAGCAGACAATAAGAACTGCATTTGACACCTCATATTGTGTGTTCACAAAAGGATTGTTCAGTCAGATTTGGTGTTTTGTGAAGTTGTGTTTGAATACAGAGTTATTGAATTAAGCTACAGTCATACTGTATCTTATAGCAAGAAAATATCATATTCAAAATGTTAAAATGAGTGCTGTCTAATGATTAAAATTGTATTAAAATAGTCATTTAAACATTTTCAATATAATGTTTTGTGCTGTTTTGCAGGATGCTGAGTTTGACTCTACATACACTTCTTCCTGTCAAAATGCATTTATTTCCTTCTCAGTAAAAAACAACAACAACAAAACAATATGTAAACATAATGCTTCATTAAAATTTTCCAAACAAAGGATACAAAAAAGATAGTAATGCGCTAAAATAACTATGTTTCTATTCAAGGATTTTTTGCAAAAACTTTTACCGCATCAAAATCACAAAATCGCTAAAATTTCCCAAGTGTCAACATAATATTTTTTTGTTTAACTCTAGCGTATGAACTCTAAACCAAACCTGGAAAAACTTGTTTTGAAACACTTTTTGTCAAGAAGATTGGCATTAATGAAAAATTGCAGTGTCACATGACAGAATTGTTAGCCTGTGGTAATCATGGTGACAGTAGTCTATACATCCTTGAAAGCCAATTTACTGTACGTGATTATGGATTGATCTTAATGGCATGTAGATCAGATGCTACAAACATGACACTTCCAGGAGTGCCAATAAAACCTAACCTAACCCTAACCCTAACCCTAACCCTAACCCTAACCCTAACCCTAACATAACCCAAACATAACCCTAACATAACCCAAACATAACCCTAACATAACCCTATAACCCAAACATAACTCTAACATAACCCAAACATAACCCTAACATAACCCAAACATAACCCTAACATAACCCTAACATAACCCAAACATAACCCTATAACCCAAAAATAACCCAACCCTAACCTTAACATTACCCTATAACCCTAACATAACCCTAACATAACCCAAACAAAACCCAAATATAACCCTAACATAATCCTAACATAACCCTAACATAACCCAAACATAACCCTATAACCCTAACATAACCCTATAACCCTAACATAACCCAAACATAACCCCATAACCCTAACATAACCCAAACATAACCCTATAACCCTAGCATAATGCAAACATAACCCTAACATAACCCAATCATAACCCTATAACCCAAACAAAACCCAAAAATAACCCAACCCTAACCTTAACATTACCCTATAACCCTAACATAACCCTAACATAACCCAAACAAAACCCAAATATAACCCTAACATAATCCTAACATAACCGTAACATAACCCAAAAATAACCCAAACATAACCCTATAACCCTAACATAACCCAAACATAACCCTATAACCCTATAACCCTAACATAACCCAAACATAACCCTAACATAACCCCATAACCCTAACATAATCCTAGCATAACCGTAACATAACCCAAAAATAACCCAAACATAACCCTATAACCCTAACATAACCCAAACATAACCCTATAACCCTAACATAACCCAAACATAACCCAAACATAACCCTAACATAACCCCATAACCCTAACATAACCCAAACATAACCCTATAACCCTAGCATAATGCACACATAACCCTAACATAACCCAAACATAACCCTATAACCCTATAACCCTAACATAAACCAAACATAACCCAAACATAACCCTAAAATAACCCAAACATAACCCTATAACCCTAACATAACCCAAACATAACCCTAACATAACCCTATCATGACCCAAACATAACCCTATAACTCTATAACCCAAACATAACCCTAAAATAACCCAAACATAACCCTATAACCCTAACATATCCCAAACATAACCCTAACATAACCCTATCATGACCCAAACATAACCCTATAACTCTATAACCCAAACATGACACTTCCAGTAGTGCCAACACAAATATGTTTTATATTGTAAATACACAATACTAGGAGAAAAATATCAGTTTGATTTCTTTGGAAAACTAACAGTCCAATTCTATAAAATAATTGTTTATACTTACAGGCAAAATTCCCTGTATTAATTAAAATAAATAAAGCATTAAATTAAAATAATTAATTACCAAACCCCATAAATAATATTTTTAAGCCTATATACATGCCTTTTCTTTACACAAACTTAAATGATTAAGTTGTCATACCGGGGGCTACCTTGGATAGGAGGTCACCCGGTCCCTAATCGAGACAGGTAAAGGCGACCGGAGTTAGAGAGAGAGAGTTACGGGCAGCTTCCCGGCATGTTTTTTTGTTTGTGTATTTTTGTTTTATTAAAAGATTATCTATATTTTAAAGCCGGTTCTCGCCAGCTTTGTTACAGTATTGAGAAAAGGTGTTGCATTGCAGCATTATTTGTTTGCAGATGTTGCTTGGTTTGATACAATATCTAAACCTCATCATTTTAAAGTGTGGTTTAGTTTTACTTTTAGGGTTACTGTACTGTATGTGTGCATGAAGAGAAAGTTGTTAACAGTCCAATGTGTTACAGGGGAAGGTGTACTCGATTTCCTCAAGCTATATGAGTGTGAGAGCATTTGTTTTGTGGTAGAACAAACATCTTCATTTGCTTCTAAAGTTTAAACTCTCTGTGTGTGTCTGTCATGGGCGAGAAAAGCCACAGAGCTGTTGGACAGTTGTCGGTTCTTGCCTCAGGTGATGGTGGTTTCAGCATGACTATCCCCACAACTTTGAACTGGTCGTTTGGTTGCCATCTGATTTTTTGATTTCCAAATTAAAGAGTCCCACTGTCCTGTGGGAACCCATCCCAAACTCGTTGGGAAGTTTGGGCACACCCCATCTCCCCCCATTATTCCAGCTCTACGATGAAAGATTTCTGAGCATTCACGTAACATCTGTCTTTGTCCAGATCAAATGTTGCTCTCTCATAGTTCAGCAGTTCTCATCCGTTTCATTTAGAGTATCAATTAATGTCTCAGCTCACATTTTTAACAGTTGAAAATACCTTTTCTTTCGCCAGTGCTGTGATAGTGCAGTGGTTCTACAGGAAATGTACGAATAGTAGAATGCATTTGCTGAATTACTCGGTTTGTGGAGAGCAGCGGTGCCTGTGAAAGTCTCCTCCAAAGAAATGGAGTCACTGACTGTGTTTGACAGGCCTGTAATGAGTTCCCTGAGAGACGAGCTCCTCATCAGACCGGCCTCATTAACACCTCATCATGCAGATGGGCATCGGAGCTCCTGGAAGCTGCTCAGGTGCCAGACAGGTGGTATTCTGGCCTTCTGTGGCATTTTCTTCACTGATATATCATTGCGATGATTACACATCATTTCACACGATCCCTCAGCTTTGGTGAAATTATTGTCCTGGGAAAACACTTCCTTTGGCCGGACCTTCACAGTTTATGTGAGGACAGAGAGTGTGTGAGTGTGTGAGTGTGTGTGAGTGTGTGGTGTACAGAGAGTATTTTCTGGAAATAAAGTCACACCTGAATATACAAATCTCCTGGTCAAAACAGCATTGTTAAAATAAAATAAATAAATAAATCACAGATTGAGTGAGTGTGTGAGTGTGTGAGTGAGTGTGTGAGTGTGTGAGTGAGTGTGTGTGTGAGTGTGTGAGTGTGTGAGTGAGTGAGTGAGTGAGTGAGTGAGTGAGTGTGTGAGTGAGTGTGTGAGTGAGTGAGTGAGTGAGTGAGTGTGTGAGTGAGTGAGTGAGTGTGTGTGTGTGAGTGAGTGTGTGAGTGAGTGTGTGAGTGAGTGAGTGAGTGAGTGTTTGAGTGAGTGAGTGAGTGAGTGTGTGAGTGAGTGTGTGTTTGTGAGTGAGTGAGTGTGTGAGTGTGTGAGTGAGTGAGTGTGTGAGTGAGTGTGTGAGTGAGTGAGTGAGTGAGTGTGTGAGTGAGTGAGTGAGTGAGTGTGTGAGTGAGTGTGTGTTTGTGAGTGAGTGAGTGTGTGAGTGTGTGAGTGTGTGAGTGAGTGAGTGTGTGAGTGAGTGTGTGAGTGAGTGAGTGAGTGAGTGTTTGAGTGAGTGAGTGAGTGAGTGTGTGAGTGAGTGTGTGTTTGTGAGTGAGTGAGTGTGTGAGTGAGTGAGTGTGTGAGTGAGTGTGTGAGTGAGTGAGTGTGTGAGTGAGTGAGTGAGTGAGTGTGTGAGTGTGTGAGTGAGTGTGTGAGTGAGTGTGTGAGTGAGTGTGTGAGTGAGTGTGTGTGTGAGTGAGTGTGTGAGTGAGTGAGTGAGTGAGTGTGTGTGTGAGTGAGTGAGTGTGTGTGAGTGTGTGAGTGAGTGAGTGAGTGAGTGTGTGAGTGAGTGAGTGAGTGAGTGAGTGAGTGAGTGAGTGAGTGAGTGAGTGAGTGAGTGAGTGAGTGAGTAATGAAAGAGTGTTCATCCTTGACCTTGGTCTTGTTCAGGAGAGTGTGTATTTTAATTTCTATGGGAATGATGAACTTTAATTCAATGTGTCTCTTTAATTTATTGGATTTCACTTCATCACGATGTGCATCCAGGCAGAATTGCATTTTGAAATCTAGTTAATACACAACCGTCACTTCTTATTCGTATTCTTAATTTTCCAGATTGTCTTCATCCATTCTGTCAGTCGGCCTCTGCAAAAGATAAAACTGTCACACGCTTTATTGCTTCTAGAATGAATCTATTGTATATTATTACTCACTGCCGTATTCTGAGGTGCTCCAGTGTTTGCTTTGTCCAATTTATTTACGTTATGAGACAGTGTAAGCACAGAACAAACATCTGTCTGAACCAATCTCACGGATTATATTGATTTACTATTTCTGCATTGTTCAGGGCACATAGTCAATTACCATATTTTTGATCTCAGTCTTATGCAAAGGCCCCAAAACTTCATTCATTCTGTTGTAGTCCCTTAGAAGTGATGTTTTATTTCTATGTTTAAATAGTTTCTGCCATCCCATCTTAATGTGTTAGAAGTACGTAAGTGCACATTTCACCTTTATGATACGGCACGTACCATTTATGATTACCAGCGTCTGCATCTGTGCCACTTTAAACTCATTGTTATTGTCCACAACGGTGCCACGTCACAATACAAGCATTGAGAAACAAACTTTTCTATGTGACTGATCATTTGATCCCAAAGGATATTGTACTGCACAGATTTTAAATAACTGTCCTCCTTTCCTTTTCTGTCCATATAAGAGGGACATAACAGAGGTCACAGGACAGTTATGCCCGCTGAAGCATTTCTGTCTGCACATGCACAACATTAATTCTCGTTCTCAAAGCCCTGATGGAGTAGCCTACATACTGTATATTCAGCAGGACTGCAGTCTGTCCTTAGATAAATGAGCTGACAAACCTCTTCTCATCCTTCTTTTTTCTTCTAAAGGAACTTTTAGGGAGAAATGATAAAGTAGGGAAGGGAAACGGGAGCAGACTATATATAGAAAGACGTCAATGTGATGCATGCTGTTGGAACTCCGTATGGAGAGCTGAGGTGACCATCAACTGGCTCTGGCCGTACAAGCTCCATATCAGAAGAAAATATATCAGAGAGAGAGACAACAAAGTGCATCACACTAGCTACTGTAAGATGTCAGGACAGTGGAGATGGATTCATTGATCCTGAAGCTCAACTCTTAAGCACACTCATAATGATACGTTATTATAGAGACTTTTCGCCTGCGCCCAAAAATGTGGGACTTGCTCAGTATTTTGGAGGATTTCAGTCATTTACCCAAGGCTGCATTTTAAAATGAAATTAGCTTAAAATTCTGTCAACATCTACTAATGGCTTGATCATTGGATTTTGTTTATCGTGGGACACAAATGTAGTTTGTAGAATGTTCAAACTGCAGTTCCAAAAAAAACCCTCAAACATCATAAAAGTAATCCTCTATTAAAGTGCTGTATTTCAGATCTTCCGAGGCTGTGTGATGGCTTTGTGTGAGGAACAGATCTAAATTTAAATCTTCATTGTTCTCATCCGACTTCAGTGGCGGGTATAGGCATGAGCGACATCTTGGGGGGGCTGGGGTGCATGGAGGGTACACGGTGCACCCACACCACCCACCCCCGGAGGCGGCATCTTGCCGGTGGCGGTATAAACAAGTGGGCACCCTGAACTCTACCAGCCATCTAATCCCCCCCCCCACCCCAATCAACAACTTTGGGGTTTTGCCCAGGGTGCCATACATGACCCGCTACTGTCTGCCAAACCAGATCAGGTCAGATCCCGATCCGCTCTCAATTAAACATTCAAAATTGCTGCCTCAACTGTAACAACGGCTCTAATGTGCCATTGCCTCTCTTGTGTCATGTTTCCGACTGTGGCATTCTAATGTTTTGGATGTACAGTACTGTATATATATATATATATGTCCATCCATCCATCTTCAACCGCTTATCCGAAGTCGGGTCGCGGGGGCAGCACCTCCAGCAGGGGGCCCCAAACTTCCCTATCCCGAGCCACATTAACCAGCTCTGACTGGGGGACCCCGAGGCGTTCCCAGGCCAGTGTGGAGATGGAATCTCTCCACCTAATCCTGGGTCTTCCCCGAGGCCTCCTCCCAGCTGGACGTGCCTGAAACACCTCCCTAGGGAGTCGCCCAGGGGGCATCTTTACCAGATGCCCAAACCACCTCAACTGGCTCCTTTCGACGCGAAGGAGCAGCGGCTCTACTCCGAGCTCCTCACGGATGACTGAGCTCCTCACCCTATCTCTGTCATAACAAATAAAGCTCATTCTGATTCGGAAATAGACACTCCAAAGAATATTTCAGCTCTGTAGGTCCATACAATGCAAGTGAAAGGTGACCAAAACTTTGAATATCCACAGCACATAAAAGCACATAAATGCAGCATAAACGTAATCCATAAAACTCCAGTGGTTTAATCCATGTCTTCTGAAGTGATAGAAATGTGTGAGAAACAGATCCATATTTAAGTCCTTTTTTCCTATAAATTCTGTGCTCAGAAGGTGGCGATATGCCTGAAGAATGTGAGTCACCAGAAACTCTTAGGAGAGGAGAGTGCTTTGGAGGGCTGTTTGAAAGAGGAGATGTACTGTCAAAAAGGACTTCAATATTGATCTGTTTCAAGACAGCTTGGGGAGCTTTTAAGCTGCATTTGTGTGCTTTTTGGACCTTCAAAATTTTGTGAACCAACCGAGCTGAAATATTCTTCTAAAAATCTTCATTCGTGTTCTGCTGAAGAAAGAAAGTCACACGCATGTGGGATGGCATGAGGGTGAATTAATGATGACAGAATTTTCATTTTGGGGTGAACTGTCCCTTTAAAAGTGCAGATGGACACATATCAGACAGATGTAAAGCCAGAACTGATGTGACAGGAAAATAAATATTAAGAGTAATATATTCATAGATATTTCCAGTAAGATGAGAGACTGTTCCGAGTGTCCTGGGATGCATCTTAATGAAGTGATGCCACTGAAAATCCAAACGTTTCTTGTGTTCATTAAGGGAGAATCCTCGAGTCAAGCCGGTATGGAGGAACCGGTTTCTACGGTAATTTCTAGAGCATAACTATTGAACACGGACAATGTGTGAGATTGACGGTTTAAACATGTTTAACGCTATTGATAATGGATGATTCTGAAGAGGGTAATATTTGATGTACCTTAGTCTCACCCTCAGATCAGTCCTTAAACCACAGACAGTTTCCCAGTCGCTAGTTATGCCCAACCAGTCAATATTTGTGACATTCATTTGATGATCTGAGCAGGGGGGATTAGGATATAGTTGTCATCTTTAGAGGAAATGATTGTGCATTTTAAAACAAGCGCAGAGTCGATTTGAACTTCGAGCCCCAGAGATCTAGAGGCACATGTGGACTCATTCACTGCAACCTCATTAATTCTCTTTAAAAGCCTCCAGACTCTCCGTGTTCCCCTCCCTAAAGCCCCATTATCAGCTCACTTTCATTCATGAACTGAAAACACAATGCCGATGAAACCTGTCCTCTCCTCATGTTTCCACCTCTTCCTCTGTTGTCTCCAGGTGTCTTCACGCATCTCTGTCTGGTGTCAAACATGTGTCTGAAATGTCAAAAGTGCCGTTGCTTTGTTTTGTGGCTGATGCTTTCTGATCAGTCCTGTTGTGATCGCATCAGTGGGTGATCTGATGGTGGTCTAAACCACATAACTGGCAAACTGGTAATCAGAAGGTCCCTGGTTTGATCCCCACAGTCACCACCATTGTGTCCTTGAGTAAGACACTTAACTCCAGGTTGCTCCGGGGGGATTGTCCCTGTAATAAGTGCTCTGTATAATACATTGGTAATCAGAAGGTCCCTGGTTTGATCCCCACAGTCACCACCATTGTGTCCTTGAGTAAGACACTTAACTCCAGGTTGCTCCGGGGGGGATTGTCCCTGTAATAAGGGCACTGTAAGTCACTTTGGATAAAAGCATCTGCCAAATGTGTACATGTAAATGTCTAAATGACCTCACAGAGAGGCTCTATGCACACCACCTAGATTTGCATGATTTGTTTGTTTGTAGTTTGTCGTATGTTACATGTTATACGGTATGTGAGGTTTCCAGTCAATGCATGATATCTCTTATATTAACAGAAGGTTACATGAGAAAACCCATTCGTCTTGACCCCGCTCAGACCTGTCCAACAACTCGCTTCTTTTGTGATCCATATGAATTGCTCATCGTGCATGACAGTGGAGGGAGACAGACGCATGAGCCGTTCTGTGCATGTAAAGATCTGAAGACAAATGCATCAATAACACTGAAACTGACATGTTCTCCGCAACAGCCGGCACCTGGATGAAACACGCAAGGGGGCATTTGGAATGTGTGAGGGGCACACATTTGTCCCTATACACTAATTAAACGTAACGCTTGAACAAAGGATTCTTGACTGATTCACATGCAAAGAGAGCTGAACATTATTTAGCCTCAGTCTGGCCTTGATTAGAAGGAATTGAGGCACAGTGACACACCTTGTTCTTGTTGGTCTAAATGAGTACATGAGATGCTTACGGTTAATGGCCATGAGGTGCATTTAAACAGACATTAAACGGGCCGCTTGATGAAAGCATTATGTTGCCTGTTGTTCATTCCACCGGGACCAGGAGTAAAAGCGAATAAACGGCTTTGTGATTTATATAACGACTCTTCATCAGTCTATAGGATAAGTGAGCTCCACCCTGAAGCAAACAGATAAACAGGCAGCTGTGCTTGTGTTTAGGAGAGGGCAGGATACGGTCTCCGATGAAGACCGGCCCGGAGATGAGATTGAATGCGACTCGTGGGACGTTACCGGCTTTATACTCACAAAGAGACACAGAGGAGTTCCTGCGCTCACACTAATGACAGCAGAAGCTTTTTATCATTTATACATTAATAGAGTGTTCTGCTGTTGCTAAATAGATGACAAACCCTCATGTTGTTCCAAACCCGCATGACATTATATCTTCTGTGAAATACAAAAGGAGATATGTGCACGTCCAGTCTTATATCTTCAGAACACTTGGAACACAAAGAAGTTCAAAGGTCATTTATGGACTACTTTCAAGCTTTTATTGTGCTTTTTTTCTTTTAATGGAGCTTGATAACCCGGGGTCCCTATCCCCTTTCATTGTATGAAAGATTTAAAAAATAACAGCTCAGACATTTATTGGTAGAATTGACTTTTTAGGGTGAACTATACCTTTAAATGTGACCTATGATGCAAAACTCTCTTTTACGTGTTGTTTGTACATAATGTGAGTCTGCAGTGTGTGTACACACAAACACCCTACAATGATAAAAGTCTTTCTTATATTTCTATTCATCATAAACAGTGTGTCAAAATGAACACTTTTCCTTTCTGCTCTAAAGTGACGTCACGTCAGATCAGGCCACGCCCACGACCGGTGACGGACTCCACCCTATTATCATAGCTCCTCCCCTGAGTGATGTACACAGAGTCCTGGAGCAGATACAGTGAGAAGAATAATGTCTCATAAGTGTCTGTTGTTGCTGTAAAAGTGAATATAAGAGTCTTCATGTAACATACACAAATGTGTGTGTGTTTGTGCCTTTCCGAATGTGCTTGTCAGCTGATCCCACGGCTAATGCAGCTAAAGTTAGCATGTCTCTGATTGTCATGGAGACCAGATATACAGATATATATAGGATACATTTATGCCTGAACTCCGGTATTTACGCTGTCAGTCATATCGGTTCTGATGTTGTTGTTGCTGCAGTAACTGAAGCAGCTGTAAAGGCACAGCCCTCTTCCGGAAAGGGGGCGGGGAGCAGCAGCAGCTCATTTGCATTTAAAGAGACACACACGAAATCAACGTGTTTTTGATTCCACACAAAAAGAGGCATTTATAACATGATATAATAAATGATCCGTCGGGTATTTTGAGCTGAAACTTCAGACACACATTCTGGGGACACCTGAGACTTATATGACATCTTATAAAAGGGGTATAATAGGTCTCCTTTAAGAAAATGCTTGGAAACAGCAACGTTGTGTTTTTGCTAAATTTAAATGGTGTTGCAAATTGCATTTCCCATCAGCATTGGTCTTGTGAAGCTGAATGTTTACTCCAGTAAAAAGACGGGTTCTTCAGGATTATATGAGTCTGTGTGTTTATTTTGATGGAAGAGAGCGTGTGCAGATGTTTGCTGTAGAATCTGTTTGTTTGTGTTGTTGTATTCCTCATCTGGAAGTCACTTGGACTATAAGTGGAATTAAATCTTGTCAATAATGAAATGCAGATCTTAGGTATTTGCATTGTTACGCATTAAGTCATAACTCTATTCAAAATAGAACAAAACCATCCATAACAATTAACAGGGATCTGATCAACAAGATCCCTGGAGTTCCCCGCTCTCACTCCCAAGGCTTCCAAAACACCAAAAACACTTTAAAGTGAAAAAAAAAGTGAATTTATTAAACATAAGTCAATAAGGAATAACATAAAGCTTCAGGAGGGGAAACAGCCAAAACAAATAATAAAACAAAACTAACTAATTTAAAGATACTAACCTAGAAATCAGATAAGAAACAAAAATACAAAAGCTTCCCTCCCTAACTATAATAAACAAGAGAAAATGAATAAATCAAAAAGGCATCCACCTCCCTACCGTAGCTCCAGTTAGATAAGGGTTAGGATGTTAAGTTTAAAATTTAACATAACAAATCACAACTTAACATAAGGTTGTGATTCACATCAAATGTCTTTAACATGCACTAAGAGATCACAATAACACAACTCTTCGTCAAGGAAGCCATGAGAGCGGGGACTCCTGGATCCATGACTCAGGAGACTCAAATACAGCGCCAAACACTCTCGTCACCAATCAGGTCACTCGTTAGCAGCTCCACCTGTGAATCATTACAGTGAGAGAGAAAAGAGAGAGAACACACCAAGGAAAACTACACCAATACACTGTTTTCCCCAACAACACAAAGCAAATACACTCCCACGTAACAGTATTTTCTGCTGGAATTTCAGTAAAGCTGTTTATTTTTGACTAATGTTTAAAGTAGAGAAAGGTCACCATGTCTTTTACATTTCGAGGTTATGGCCATTGTGTTATAGATGCGTTTCATTACTTTGTGTTTAAACTAATGGCTGTGAGAAGGTATTCCATCATTTGGAGGTTTTCTATTGCACAGACGAGGCCGGGAGCCCCTCGGCAGCTTTATGCAACTGTAAGTTTCCAGCAGTGGCCAAAATCTGCTGTTCAGGAAATGAAAACCAGGTTCATTTGCCGGCAGTGATTTTTCCTCGTAACACAATAGATCATTAATTTACTGTCTTTACTGCAGTTACGCACGCTTCAGTGGATGCTCTGCTGTGCAGCTGTTTTGAGAAGACTGAAGGAGATTCATCAACAGACGCATGATACTGAAGTTGAGGTGAGGAAAATAAAATAAAGACACAGACAACACAATGATCCTCATTCAGAGAGAGAGAGAGAGACACAATATTATCCTAGATATGGAGGATTCTTCATCTGAATCATTTCAAATATGTCCTGGAATAAAGATCAGAACGTGGCTTTCAATAACCTTCAAGTGCATTTTATCAATGTGTGACGGAGCGTTTTTATTTATTTGTCTTTTTTAAAATTAACTGAAATAGTGTATGATAGTTGTTTTTTTGGTTTATTTATTTTTTCTCTCAATCTGGAACGGCCAATTCCCAATGCGCTCTAAATCCTCATGATGGCGTAGTGACTCAATCCGGGTGGCGGAGGACGAATCTCAGTTACCTCCACGTCTGAGACTGTCAATCCGCGCATCTTACTGGCTTGTTGAGGGCGTTACTGTGGAAACGTAGCGTGTGTGGAGGCTTCACGCTATTCTCCGCAACTCACCACACGCCCCACCGAGAGCGAGAAACACATTATAGCGACCACGAGGAGGTTACCCCATATGACTCTACCC
>NC_068304.1:41531169-41711169 GCF_025860055.1 Xyrauchen texanus | reverse complement strand
CTCGGGAATATCAGCCGTTTTTAAAGGACCACTGTTTAAAACTGTCACTAACACAGAATAGATTCATTATATGACATCTCCATGACAACGGGAAAGCTGGAGAATTATTGTCCTGTAAATGCAGCTGTAGATGAGTACAAACTGCCCGAGACACATGACGTAGCTGGTCTTTCAGTATAATGGACATACACTCCACTGAGATCACTCGAGGACAGCACATTAAAACCTTCAAACACGCGCTCGCTGAACGGCAAACTCTCACTACAAGCACACAAACATCATTATTAATACAACTGCCCCGATGAGATGTGGATAGTTTCATCACTGTTGTTAAGGGCTCAGACTACAGGTCCACGTGTGTGTGTGTGTGTGTGTGTGTGTTTAATCCATGAGCCTCATGTCATCAAGACTGAGTTGTGATGTAGTGAACAGATGTCTACACAAGAACATGCTGTGCTATCAGACCGCTGTAGTTAAACGTTTATAGCAATATCAGTGTCCGGCCATCACTGCTGTTTTACTGGTGTATCCGTCAGACACTGGTCATACGTGTAACAGGAACACTTACACACTGAATGCTTCATGCATACTGTTAGAGATCTGATCAAATCACTGATCAGTATGAGTAATATTAATACTTGCACCTCTGATAATAACAGATCAGTAAACCTGTATTATACACTTTAAGGCTTCTTCAGACTGCCACTAAAAATCAGATTTTTTGCATGTCCAGATTGTATCCGGATGAGTTTGTGATCACTCATGAAATGTGTTTCTATGTCTCAGTCTGGACGCTCTGGTTGCTCAATTCGGATTTGAAATGGTCTTTTGCGTCGCTCTTAACGCAACACATAAAGACGACGTCAAAAATGGGTGACTGCAGCACGGAACATCAGAGGATTTTCCGGTCTCTTCCGTCGCTGAGTTATTCTTGTGTGACGGAGGAGTTCTGCACCGCGACTGGACAGGGCGTTTATTTGGAGAGCGAGATGATGCACCTCCATTTTTCCCACATCTGTTTTGAAAGCATCGTCAGGTGGGTACGCTTACATCATTACCAAAGTAACCCATCCAGATCGATTGGTTATGTCTGAACGCACAAATCTGATTTGATCACTTGCAATTAAACGTGCGACAGTCTGCCTGAAAACATCTGATTTGCCGGCAGTCTGAACATAGCCTCAGAGATTCAGAATTGGATTTGCTCTTGTGCTTTAAAGAGAATGGATGTGTGTGTGTGTGTGTGTGTGTGTGTGTGTGTGTGTGTGTGTGTGTGTGTGTGTGTGTGTGTGTGTGTGTTTATGAATATCAGGAGGTGATTTTGAATGGCTGCAGTTTCAGACAGATAAATAAACATCAGACAAACAAAAGAAAGAGTAAAAGAAATAGAGAAAACAGCAAGAACAGTAATAGTCTCCCTGTGACATTTCTACTGATTGTTTGCACATGCATGTGTGTGTGTGTGTGTGTGTGTGTGTGTGTGTGTGTGTGTGTGAGTGTGAGTGTGTGTGTGTGTGAGTGTGAGTGTGTGTGTGTGTGAGAGAGAGTGTGAGTGTGTGAGTGTGTGTGTGAGTGTGTGTGTGTGTGAGTGTGTGTGTGAGTGTGTGAGTGTGTGTGTGAGTGTGTGTGTGTGTGAGTGAGTGAGCGTGTATTTATCACTTTGTGGGGACCAAATGTCCCCATAAGGATAGTAAAACCTGACATTTTTGACCTTGTGGGGACATTTTGTCGGTCCCCATGAGGAAAACAGCTTATAAATCATACTAAATTATGTTTTTTGAAAATGTAAAAATGCAGAAAGTTTTCTGTGAGGCTTAGGTTTAGGGGTAGGGTTAGGTTTAGGGGATAGAATATAAAGTTTGTACAGTATAAAAACCATTATGTCTATGGAAAGTCCCCATAAAACATGGAAACACTACGTGTGTGTGTGTGTGTGTGTGTGTGTGTGTGTGTGTGTGTGTGTGTGTGTGTGTGTGTGCGTGTGTGCGTGCGTGTGTGCGTATGTGTTTATCTGGGGAGCGGTAGTGTAGCGGTTAGCATGTTACGCTACGAACCTGGCGACCTGAGTTCGATTCCTGCTCATGGCCAACACCAGTGACGATTATCTGAACCGGTCCCGGGCCTCCCCTAAGTCGACTCAGCCTAAAATGAGTACCTGGTGCGGTGTGTAAAACATCACCACTGGGGAGACAAAGGTGGTTGGCGTGGTGCTGGCCACCCACCCCCTTGTGTACCGTTCCGGCCTTCATAGGTGCTTGCTAACAGTCTGTTAGAAGGCTAAATGATCTTTGTGAGTGTGAGTGTGTGTGTCCTGACATGATTTGAGAATTGTCATTTTTGTGTGCAATGTCTCTTTAATGTAAGCAGACATAATAACACACCGAGGTGGGACTATCAGTTTGCCAGTGCTCATGCGGGTTTGAAACTCTCTTGGGTATTTCACTTTGTGAGAGGAGATATGGAGATTCCAGATAAGACTCTCAACAAACTTCACTGAAAGGTGTTCTGAAAAAATAATATAAAAAAATAATCCCCCCCTTTCATCCAACATATTTCAACCTTCAACCAACAGGCATACCTAACTAGTCTCAGTTTGTCTGAAGCTGTCTCTCAGATCAGAAGAGTGCTCGCGGTCTTCAGGTGTTTGAGGCGTTTCGTCTGTGTTTGTGCTTTTGTGACTGTTAAAGTATTTTGGAGAGAAATGGATGATAATGTAGCTAACATCATTTTGTATTTGTTGTCTGCAGGGTATGAAATTATCTTTTGTGCCCACCCGCCATAGTAGAAAATTACAGAAAATGACTCTCCGCTGCGCACGATTTGGCGGGTGTTAATTTCTACCCCTGATTGTACGGCTCCATATGGAGCAAAAATGACTTTTATTCACTTCATATCTTTGAAAGTGCATATTTAAACCTCATTTCATATTTTTAATTGGTCAGGTGGATGATGCTAATGTATTATCACCCAATCTGTAACGCCCAATTCCCAATGCGCTGTAAGTCCTCGTGGTGGTGTAGTGACTCACCTCAATCCGGGTGGCGGAGGATGAATCTCAGTTGCCTCCGTGTCTGAGACCGTCAATCCGTGCATCTTATCACGTGACTTGTTGAGCATGTTACCATGGAGACATAACGTGTGTGGGGGCTTCACACTATTCTCCGCGGCATCCATGCACAACTCACCACACGCCCCACCGAGAGCGAGAACCACATTATAGTGACCACGAGGAGGTTACCCCATGTGACTCTACCCTCCCTAGCAACCAATTTGGTTGCTTAGGAGACCTGACTGGAGTCACTCAGCACACCCTGGATTCAAACTCACGACTCCAGGTGTGATAGTCAGATCAATACTCGCTGAGATACCCATACCCCCGCCTTCCTTTCCTGTCTGTATCTCAGATGTGAGTTCACAAACAATTACACTGGTGATAAGAGATGATATCAGTGTTTGGTATCTGAGCTTTGTTATGCGTTTCTGTCATCCTCGCTGTGCTTAAGGGCTTCATGGAGGCAAGAGAGTGCAGAGAGGGGTTGGTCCAAGTCTGGGACGGTGTCTGGACAACTTTAACATATTCCACACATAAAAATGACCATGTAACATGCAAATGATATGTTATAGATTTAGCAGCATTGGAGAGCCATGGCCCGTTCCATTAAGCTTACGGTGAGGTGCATTATTTGGCTGTTTGATGCTCACAAAGTTTAAGTAATTTGAAGGCATCATTATCTTAAGAATCCATCTGTAATGTCCCAGTCCTCAGAGCTCAGCAATGTCATTCGGTGGTCTCGCACAGCTCATTAGTGCTTGTATATACTGTACATGACTCCATGTTTACGGTCTGTGATTAACTGAGCTCAGCTGCTCCAGTGACGTCCAGATGCCTCACTCGCACAGACACAGAACAACGCTCGCGGTCCTTCTCATGAGAGAAAAGGAGATTTAAACACTTTAAATTTACTTTGATCTCGGCACAACGAAGAAAACAATAATATGTTGAAATCTGTGTAATACTGAAACTCAAACATGGAATACATTTAATCTGACATCAGTCCATTCAGTTTCTCTGACAGGTGCGAAGCTGACTTACAATATGTAACTTTATACACTCTTAAAGTCAATCTTCTGTAAATGTAATCACTTGCTTCTTATCTGAAATGACTTTCTTTTCCAGCTGATATCACGAAAGCAGTTTAAAGTTCAACCAGGGTCGGATTGGGAGACTAACTGGGAATTTTAGGATTCTTGCAGCCCACTGAACACAAGATTCACCATAGATATCACATATATCTGTTATTAGTATTGGTAATAGTATTTACAGGGCCGGCTGTGGCTCAGGTGGTAGAGCGGGTCGGCCACTAATCACAGGGTTGGTGGTTTGATTCCTGGCCCACATGACTCCACATGCCGAAGTGTCCTTGGGCAAGACACTGAACCCAAAGTTGCTCCCAATGGCAGACTAGTGCCTTACATGCAGCTCTGCCGTCGTGTGCGTGTGCGTGTGTGTGTGTGTGTGTGTGTGTGAATAAGTCACAGTGTAAAGCGCTTTGAATATCATTGAGGTTAAAAAGGCGCTATATAAGTACATACCATTTACTCTATTTATTTATGATTGATTTATATATGGGTATAGTGCATAAATAGAATAGATCCATGCTATGACCCACTGATTGATTTAATTGATGATGCATTGAAATTATTATTTCACTCGACACAAAACCTCATTAACCTTCGGGTGCTTCTGTTTATGCAGCTGGATCGAAAATAGAATAATAGCAATAACACAAATGTGCTTAATTATTTATGAAATAAAGTATTTTTGGTGAAAAATGCATTTCCCACAGCTGATGATATTGAATCCCTATGGCACAATGCAGTTTCTTATCAAATATAATAACGTTACACACAACCAGTGCAGGAAATGGCCGAGACTCACTGATGGGGTGGAGGGGGTGAAAGGTCACGGAACAACATTCATGAATTATATGTGCATGAATCACAATTTGTTCTTGGAGAGAATTGCCTGTGCAATCCCATTCAATATGCAAGCTACAATATGCAGGAACCTACACATGGGGTGCAGTCACACAGACATTTTAATTACATGTGTTCAAGGATAAAGTAAACTGCAGAATATTTTAAACCTCTCAGTTTAGTGCATTGATATACGCATGTAAAGTCATTTCTATCAGGAAGACACGCAGGCTTGAGTGAAGTTTAAGATGCCATTTATTTGATAGATGTAAAACAGAAAGTAATGTCTCTCTCTTTGGCGTAGGCCCCATCCGGCGGTCCAAGGGCGTTGTGCCAGGAACCGTCATGTCCTGCCGGAGATAGGAGGCAGGGGCGAGGAGCCTACCCCGTGCAGGACAGGGCACAACAAGTGGTGCTGGGGTGGTGGAGGTTGAGTGTTTAGCATACTGAAACAGCAATGTGATAGATTGTGAGCAGACTTATAAAGCAACGGCTTACATGCGATTGGCTAGGAATTACCCAGCTAATGATGTGATGATGTACAGCTGCTAGTCTTCCCGCTAGAACTACACTCCGCTTACATATATAAGACAGGATGCAGACACTGATTAAAGAAAGAGGAGACGGGAGTTTCGTTTTGAACTGTATTGACAGTAGCAAAAATCAGATGAACATATAAACATCAATGCATTGCAAGGAGCACTAGAGATTGCAAACTACAGACAATGATGCAACCATGCATGAGATTAAACACTTGACCACAAAAACAAACTGACTGAGGAAAATACCCAATATGAACATAACAACTTAAGAGTGTCAAAATGAACGTCCAGTGAGTAATAAATAATGTAGTCAACAGAGCTAGTCCTCTTTCTTCTAGGTAGGCCGCATCACATGCGACTCATGAGAGAAGTGTGTTTGTACATTCGTCTGGTTTGTGCATTTGTTGCTGTATGTGTGCATTTGTACATCTGCCGGGTGCTTGTGGATCCCCATGCTAATTATGAACCTGTTGAGCTCATATGTGAGAGTTTATGAGGTTATGTTTTCACTCAGCATAAGGAACTTAGGAACTTATAAGCAAGCTCAATTGAACGTTTTGTGTCCGTCCACACTTTTTTTCAACTCTGTTGCTACTGTATGTAAACATGGGCTAAACAGACATCTTTGATGCATATATGTCTCTGTATAGGATTCTTGAGTTGACTCTGGTTCATCAAAGACTGCTATGGTTCTTGATGTTACACTATAGGTTCTTCAGATCAGTGGATGCAGATCTGCAATAGGAGCCAAACATAACCCAAACATAACTCAAACATAACCCTAATATAACCCAAATATAACCCAAACATAACCCTAAAATAACCATATAACTCTATAACCCAAATATAACCCAAACATAACCCTAAAATAACCCTATAACTCTATAACCCAAACATAACCCTAACATAACCCAAATATAACCCAAATATAACTAAAACATAACCCAAACATAACCCTAACATAACCCTATAACTCTATAACCCAAACATAACCCTACAGTTCTATAACCCAAACATAACCTAAACTTAACCCTAACATAACCCTATAACTCTATAACCCAAACATAAACCAAACATAACCCTATAACTCTATAACCCAAACATAACCCTAACATAACCCTATAACTCTATAACCCAAACATAACCCTAACATAAACATATAACTATATAACCCAATCATAACCCAAACATAACCCTATAACTCTATAACCCAAACATAACCCTAACATAACCGTATAACTCTATAACCCAATCATAACCCAAACATAACCCTATAACTCTATAACCCAAACATAACTCAAACATAACCCAAACATAACCCTATAACTCTATAACCCAAACATAACCCTAACATAAACGTATAACTATATAACCCAATCATAACCCAAACATAACCCTATAACTCTATAACCCAAACATAACCCTAACATAAACGTATAACTATATAACCCAATCATAACCCAAACATAACCCTATAACTCTATAACCCAAACATAACCCAAACATAACCGTATAACTCTATAACCCAATCATAACCCAAACATAACCCTATAACTCTATAACCCAAACATAACTCAAACATAGCCCAAACATAACCCAAACATAATCCTATAACTTTATAACCCAAACATAACTCAAACATAACCCAAACATAACCCTATAACTCTATAACCCAAACATAACCCTAACATAACCCTATAACTCTATAACCCAAACATAACCCTAACATAACCGTGATAACTCTATAACCCAATCATAACCCAAACATAACCCTATAACTCTATAACCCAAACATAACCCTAACATAACCGTGATAACTCTATAACCCAATCATAACCCAAACATAACCCTATAACTCTATAACCCAAACATAACTCAAACATAACCCAAACATAATCCTATAACTTTATAACCCAAACATACCTCAAACATAACCCAAACATAACCCTATAACTCTATAACCAAAACATAACTCAAACATAACCCTAACATAACCCTATAACTCTATAACCCAAACATAATCCTAACATAACCCTAACATAACCCTATAACTCTATAACCCAAACATAATCCTATAACTCTATAACCCAAACATAACTCAAACATAACCCAAACATAACCCTATAACTATATAACCCAAACATAACTCAAACATAACCCTAACATAACCCTATAACTCTATAACCCAAACATAACTCAAACATAACACAAACATAACCCTATAACTCTATAACCCAATCATAACCCAAACATAACCCTATAACTCTATAACCCAAACATAACTCAAACATAGCCCAAACATAACCCAAACATAATCCTATAACTTTATAACCCAAACATAACTCAAACATAACCCAAACATAACCCTATAACTCTATAACCCAAACATAACCCTAACATAACCCTATAACTCTATAACCCAAACATAACCCTAACATAACCGTGATAACTCTATAACCCAATCATAACCCAAACATAACCCTATAACTCTATAACCCAAACATAACCCTAACATAACCGTATAACTCTATAACCCAATCATAACCCAAACATAACCCTATAACTCTATAACCCAAACATAACTCAAACATAACCCAAACATAATCCTATAACTTTATAACCCAAACATAACTCAAACATAACCCAAACATAACCCTATAACTCTATAACCAAAACATAACCCAAACATAACCCTAACATAACCGTATAACTCTATAACCCAATCATAACCCAAACATAACCCTATAACTCTATAACCCAAACATAACTCAAACATAACCCAAACATAATCCTATAACTTTATAAACCAAACATACCTCAAACATAACCCAAACATAACCCTATAACTCTATAACCAAAACATAACTCAAACATAACCCTAACATAACCCTATAACTCTATAACCCAAACATAACCCTAACATAAACGTATAACTATATAACCCAATCATAACCCAAACATAACCCTATAACTCTATAACCCAAACATAACCCAAACATAACCGTATAACTCTATAACCCAATCATAACCCAAACATAACCCTATAACTCTATAACCCAAACATAACTCAAACATAGCCCAAACATAACCCAAACATAATCCTATAACTTTATAACCCAAACATAATCCTATAACTTTATAACCCAAACATACCTCAAACATAACCCAAACATAACCCTATAACTCTATAACCAAAACATAACTCAAACATAACCCTAACATAACCCTATAACTCTATAACCCAAACATAATCCTAACATAACCCTAACATAACCCTATAACCCTATAACCCAAACATAATCCTATAACTCTATAACCCAAACATAACTCAAACATAACCCAAACATAACCCTATAACTATATAACCCAAACATAACTCAAACATAACCCTAACATAACCCTATAACTCTATAACCCAAACATAACTCAAACATAACACAAACATAACCCTATAACTCTATAACCCAATCATAACCCAAACATAACCCTATAACTCTATAACCCAAACATAACTCAAACATAGCCCAAACATAACCCAAACATAATCCTATAACTTTATAACCCAAACATAACTCAAACATAACCCAAACATAACCCTATAACTCTATAACCCAAACATAACCCTAACATAACCCTATAACTCTATAACCCAAACATAACCCTAACATAACCGTATAACTCTATAACCCAATCATAACCCAAACATAACCCTATAACTCTATAACCCAAACATAACCCTAACATAACCGTATAACTCTATAACCCAATCATAACCCAAACATAACCCTATAACTCTATAACCCAAACATAACTCAAACATAACCCAAACATAATCCTATAACTTTATAACCCAAACATAACTCAAACATAACCCAAACATAACCCTATAACTCTATAACCAAAACATAACTCAAACATAACCCTAACATAACCCTATAACTCTATAACCCAAACATAACCCAATCATAACCCAAACATAACCCTATAACTCTATAACCCAAACATAACCCAAACATAACCGTATAACTCTATAACCCAATCATAACCCAAACATAACCCTATAACTCTATAACCCAAACATAACTCAAACATAGCCCAAACATAACCCAAACATAATCCTATAACTTTATAACCCAAACATAACTCAAACATAACCCAAACATAACCCTATAACTCTATAACCCAAACATAACCCTAACATAACCCTATAACTCTATAACCCAAACATAACCCTAACATAACCGTATAACTCTATAACCCAATCATAACCCAAACATAACCCTATAACTCTATAACCCAAACATAACCCTAACATAACCGTATAACTCTATAACCCAATCATAACCCAAACATAACCCTATAACTCTATAACCCAAACATAACTCAAACATAACCCAAACATAATCCTATAACTTTATAACCCAAACATACCTCAAACATAACCCAAACATAACCCTATAACTCTATAACCAAAACATAACTCAAACATAACCCTAACATAACCCTATAACTCTATAACCCAAACATAATCCTAACATAACCCTAACATAACCCTATAACTCTATAACCCAAACATAATCCTATAACTCTATAACCCAAACATAACTCAAACATAACCCAAACATAACCCTATAACTATATAACCCAAACATAACTCAAACATAACCCTAACATAACCCTATAACTCTATAACCCAAACATAACTCAAACATAACACAAACATAACCCTATAACTCTATAACCCAATCATAACCCAAACATAACCCTATAACTCTATAACCCAAACATAACTCAAACATAGCCCAAACATAACCCAAACATAATCCTATAACTTTATAACCCAAACATAACTCAAACATAACCCAAACATAACCCTATAACTCTATAACCCAAACATAACCCTAACATAACCCTATAACTCTATAACCCAAACATAACCCTAACATAACCGTATAACTCTATAACCCAATCATTACCCAAACATAACCCTATAACTCTATAACCCAAACATAACCCTAACATAACCGTATAACTCTATAACCCAATCATAACCCAAACATAACCCTATAACTCTATAACCCAAACATAACTCAAACATAACCCAAACATAATCCTATAACTTTATAACCCAAACATAACTCAAACATAACCCAAACATAACCCTATAACTCTATAACCAAAACATAACCCAAACATAACCCTAACATAACCGTATAACTCTATAACCCAATCATAACCCAAACATAACCCTATAACTCTATAACCCAAACATAACTCAAACATAACCCAAACATAATCCTATAACTTTATAACCCAAACATACCTCAAACATAACCCAACCATAACCCTATAACTCTATAACCAAAACATAACTCAAACATAACCCTAACATAACCCTATAACTCTATAACCCAAACATAATCCTAACATAACCCTAACATAACCCTATAACTCTATAACCCAAACATAATCCTATAACTCTATAACCCAAACATAACTCAAACATAACCCAAACATAACCCTATAACTATATAACCCAAACATAACTCAAACATAACCCTAACATAACCCTATAACTCTATAACCCAAACATAACTCAAACATAACACAAACATAACCCTATAACTCTATAACCCAATCATAACCCAAACATAACCCTATAACTCTATAACCCAAACATAACTCAAACATAGCCCAAACATAACCCAAACATAATCCTATAACTTTATAACCCAAACATAACTCAAACATAACCCAAACATAACCCTATAACTCTATAACCCAAACATAACCCTAACATAACCCTATAACTCTATAACCCAAACATAACCCTAACATAACCGTATAACTCTATAACCCAATCATAACCCAAACATAACCCTATAACTCTATAACCCAAACATAACCCTAACATAACCGTATAACTCTATAACCCAATCATAACCCAAACATAACCCTATAACTCTATAACCCAAACATAACTCAAACATAACCGAAACATAATCCTATAACTTTATAACCCAAACATAACTCAAACATAACTCAAACATAACCCTATAACTCTATAACCAAAACATAACTCAAACATAACCCTAACATAACCCTATAACTCTATAACCCAAACATAATCCTAACATAACCCTAACATAACCCTATAACTCTATAACCCAAACATAATCCTATAACTCTATAACCCAAACATAACTCAAATATAACCCAAACATAACCCTATAACTATATAACCCAAACATAACTCAAACATAACCCTAACATAACCCTATAACTCTATAACCCAAACATAACTCAAACATAACACAAACATAACCCTATAACTCTATAACCCAAACATAACCCTATAACTCTATAACCCAAACAAAATCCTAACATAACCCTATAACTCTATAACCCAAACATAACCCTAACATAACCCTATAACTCTATAACCCTAACATAACCCTATAACTCTATAACCCAAACATAACCCTAACATAACCCTATAACTCTATAACCCAAACATAACCCTAACATAACCGTATAACTCTATAACCCAGTCATAACCCAAACATAACCCTATAACTCTATAACCCAAACATAACCCTAACATAACCGTATAACTCTATAACCCAATCATAACCCAACCATAACCCTATAACTCTATAACCCAAACATAACTCAAACATAGCCCAAACATAACCCAAACATAATCCTATAACTTTATAACCCAAACATAACTCAAACATAACCCAAATATAACCCTATAACTCTATAACCAAAACATAACTCAAACATAACCCTAACATAACCCTATAACTCTATAACCCAAACATAATCCTAACATAACCCTATAACTCTATAACCCAAACATAATCCTAACATAACCCTATAACTCTATAACCCAAACATAATCCTATAACTCTATAACCCAAACATAACTCAAACATAACCCAAACATAACCCTATAACTATATAACCCAAACATAACTCAAACATAACCCTAACATAACCCTATAACTCTATAACCCAAACATAACGCAAACATAACCCAAACATAACCCTATAACTCTATAACCCAAACATAACCCAAACATAACCCTATAACTCTATAACCCAAACAAAATCCTAACATAACCCAAACATAACCCTATAACTCTATAACCCTAAACTAACGTCTTTGACGCATATTTGTCTCTGTATATGATTCTTGAGTTGACTCTGGTTCTTCAAAGACTGCTATGGTTCTTGACATTACACTATAGGTTCTTCAGATCAGTGGATGGTTTGCAGGGTTCTTTGATTATATTCTTATGAGTAAAGAATAAAAAGTTAACTATTGAAATTATAAATGTTCTCCTGCCTTTACCGAAACCCTTCATTGTGTGTGAGTGTAAATGATTCAGCTCAGACTCTCATTAGTTCTCATTCACTTCTTTATATATTTCTTGCTCTATTAAACTCATACACTTAAACTTTTCCTTCTCCAAGCGTACCAAATCACCAGTGCAGGAACCGCTCAGTCCATGTTCTCATGGCAGTCGTAACCCGTGAGCTTGCAGGTCGTTAACAGCCGTTTTAGTGACCAACCCACCTCATTTTACAGGCTCTCATATGTTTCACAGCTCTGGTGTGCGGATCATGTTCAACTCAAGGCTCCTAATGCAGATCTGCAGATATGGGCACTGGCTTTTACACGAGTGATAACAATGTTTTCTCCAGATCCATCTTATACATTTCTGCACCAATGGTTACATAATATTATGCACTTATAGTAGGTTTATAGCAGCTCTTCTTATGCCAACAGCATCTAGTTACAGTTAGTCTGAATGCATGAACATTATTTGTTGTAGTTTCTTTGGCACCAGATCTTCAGTGACATGTAATACACGCTTCCAACATACTGCAGCAGATCATTTTATTTCTTGGACAAAATGACAAATGAGAATGAAGAGACAAGGTTTGTTTATGTGCAGGATGGGTTGTGGCAAGACCATCAAACGTGTCGATTTGTTTCTAATCAGCTCATGTGTTTACGGTGCCATTGTGCTCTTCTCGAGGGGCTTAGCTGATTACATGTGCTCTTATGCACTTTGTCTTTGATAGCGAGGAAATTATTCCCCTCCAGATGTTTGTTGGTGTGATGTTTCTTATATATATATATATATATATATAAATGTATATAAATAACATAAAACTTCAAAAGAAGAATAAGATTTCTGTGTGATAAACCAACACTTTTTTTATGCATGACATCATCACACACACCAATTTTACCCACAAACGGCCATTTGAATGGAAACAGGCAGAAGACGCCAAATTGCGCAAAAAAACATTTATACATTTTCACTTTGTCGATAACAAAGTGGTACCAAAAGTGGATGGAAACTAGGTTATTGAACATAAACTTCCTTTTTGTGAAATGTTTATCAATCTGTAAAACAAATGATACTTGTTTGTTATTTAGCTCTGTGATACAACGACATTTAAGTGTGGTGCGGTGTCTAGATCCTCAATATACAGTCACTGTATTTAATACATGCAAAGTGAGACAAGAAAATAAAGTAGTTGCGAAAACTTCTCATTAGCTACAACAGCAGACTTAAACAGCAATGTAAAGAATTCCTGCTTGTTTTATTTTGGATTGTATGTTGGTTTAAATGTTTTAAAACTTTAGTTATCAATAAGTAACACTTTTACAGCATGTATTAATCGTGGTTAGTTAACTTAAACACATACTAATATATATATTTTTTCAATGAAAAGTTGCATTTGTTAACATTAATGAATGCACTATGAACTAACAATGAGCAATTGCATTGTTCTATGTAGGTTTTGAGCTGAGCATCTGAACCCAAATAAATGACACAGGTAAATGCATTGGTATCTTGTGTTGGATAATGGGTTGCTATTTGAGGCACTTACACATGCAGTCATGGTGAACTATTCCAATAAAGTCAAGGTTAGTTTTAGATAAGCCTGGAATGAGACTATGATCACACCCCGGGGTCTCTGACACACTAATGTGTGAGTGTGACCTCAGCATCACCCCCCTTCCATCACCTCATTCAGTCTCAAAGCTCCTGTTCATATACAGCCGTAATGATCCACTCTGGGGCTCCGGATCTCAAAGAGATTTCAATAAAGACCCCATGAAATCAAAAGTGTGGCTTTTCGTTCATGTGTGTTCGTTTTGGTGCCATCTGCAGTATATGCTCGTGTACCCTGGACATTTGACCAAAAAAAGATGCATTTTAAAACGTACACTCTTCTGAGAAATCGGACAAAATATTGAGGGCTAATCGTGCACTCTGGTGCATGTATACATTTCTGTACAATACGGTCGAGAATGAGAACATATCCCCCTTTCTAATATGAACTGACTAGCATTAGCAAAGAGCTAATCATGCTTTTACAGCATAACCTTGTAAATATGGACGTATTCAAACTCACGACTCCAGCGGTGTTTATTTTGTACACATAATTTTTTTTGTACAAAAATTGACATCTTTGTCTTTGTCTATCATAAGACTATGACTAATATAATAAAAGTCTTTATAATGTCTGTTTATTTGGTGATTGGGATCTATAGCCACTACGATGTCCAACATTTGCAGTGTCGTACACAGTCGACATACTGAACTAGAAAGGGAAGTTGTGATGTGTAATATCAGCAACAGCACTTAGAAACTCAATATTAGTCTAATGAGCACGAGCGGCAACCGAACAGTCAACCGTTGTTCACAAACAGCTCAATGTTAAAACCAGGGACATGGAGCAATTCAAGCATGTCATTTAATTTGACCAAATGGATTAGAACAGGCGGGACTGATTCCCTGCGGGCATCTGCACGGCTGTGAAATCAACAGCTGATGCAGCAGATTTTAGCACATCTTAAATTGAGAGTTTCACCAAAGAACCAGAAGATAATTCATTTCCAAACACACGGCTGATGTGTGGTCAGACGATTAGGAAAACACTCCCCAATCCTGCTAGAAGAGACACAGAGACCTCTGAAGTTACACACATGATTCATGTTCAACTCTTGCAGATTATTAGTGTTTGAGATTGACAAGTTGTATTGTCACATCAGGGATATTGTGCTTGTTTTTAGAAATGTACAGATAATTAATGACTGTAGTATATGTATAAGGTTTCCCACCAACGTTGGGTGTAATCTGATTACAAAGTAATTAGTTACTGTAACACATTACATTCAAAAGTCTTATAATCAGATTATAGTTACTGACATTAAATGAAGTTAATTACTTTTAAATACATCTGCATAGACTAATGTGTACATCTGCACATATTCACTGCGTGCAATAATGAACGAGGAAATATAGATATTAATTTGAATTTGGTGAACTTGTCTGTTTAATGTGTTTTGGAGTGCAAAGTAAAGTAATTGGTAATGTAATTACTTTTTCCATAAAGATATCAGTAAAGTAATCCTATTACAATTTTCACATAAGTAATTATTCATTGGTAGTGGATTACTTTTTTGAGTAACTCCCCAACTGTTTCCCAAATTTTTCCCTCATGAGACTTTATCCTTGGCATGTGTGCCATAATCAGCATTATTCAAGGGAAACACAAAAACTGTCAAGTCATATTTCATATATAATAATTGTATCGTGTGTTTTGTGCTGAATTCTCATAAAATCTCACAATGCAAAAAAAAAAAAATACAAATAAAAAAAACTTTCCCAAAACAGCTAACAGTTTCTATTTTTTATTTGTTCTTTTGATTTTGGGGCAAGCTTGACATGTTTTCGAGACTTATTTAATGTTCTTGTAAGTTTATATTTGATCAAGTTTATTTGAAGGACATTTAATGATGTATACTGCATAGAATAACCTACAGGATATTTAATCACAAGCAAAATACACAAACACACACACACTCACACAAACAAACACACTCACACACACACATACACATAAACACACTCTCTCACACACACACACACACACACATACACACTCACACAAACAAACACACTCACACATACACACTCACACAAACAAACACACTCACACACACACATACACATAAACACACTCACACACACATACACACTCACACAAACAAACACACTCACACATACACATACACACTCACACAAACACTCACACACACACACACACTCACAAACACACACTCACACTCACACATACACATAAACACACACACACACACACACACACTCACACAAACAAACACACTCACACACACATATACACACACACACTCACACACACACTCACTCACACACATATACACACACACACACACACACACACACACTCACAAACACACACACACTCACACAAACAAACACACACACATACACACACACACACACACACACTCACTCACACACACACATGTTGTGTTTCCATGTTTTATGGGGACTTTCCATAGACATAATGGTTTTTATACTGTACAAACTTTATATTCTATCCCCTAAACCTAACCCTACCCCTAAACCTAACCCTCACAGAAAACTTTCTGCATTTTTACATTTTCAAAAAACATAATTTAGTATGATTTATACGCTGTTTTCCTCATGGGGACCGACAAAATGTCCCCACAAGGTCAAAAATTTCAGGTTTTACTATCCTTATGGGGACATTTGGTCCCCACAAAGTGATAAATACATGCTCACACTCACACACACACACACTCTCACACACACACACACACACACACACTCTCACACACACTCACACACACTCACACACACACACACTCACACACACACTCACACATACACACACACACACATATAGTGTATATAATACATAGTATTTTATATATATTTCACAGTATAGAGTATCTACAGTAATGACAACATGCAGTCATATTAAATCGTTTTCGCACAATGACTATAGTCTGAGATTTATTAAGGGCTGTAAATACAGGCCGGCTCAATATCACATAAATAACATTAACCATTATTTCCTCATGTCTCTCAGTCTATTGGATGTTTTTAAGGCCTCTTGTGCAGTTTCTGTTGTTAGGTGAGCAATGGGATGCTGAGTGACCAGAGTTTAGATAAGGTCTCCAGTTATATCTGTTGGCAGATGAAGACACCACATGAATCTAGAGCCCAGGGCCGTTTCTTGGCATAGCTGAACTTGGCGGTCTCCTAGGGTGCCACCTGCTGGGAATGTATTTAATGTGTTCAGAACTGCACTGATATGAACCCGAATCAGATCCGTTTCAGATAACTGTCCTGTTATTCTAACTAGCTTCCGGAAGACTCTGAACACAGGAGGTCTCAGAACAGCTGGCACTATTAAGCTGCTCTTGACAAGTCATGTTGATCACTATTTACCTTGACTAAAAGCAGTGCTGGTATTGCTCAGGGGAACATCTGTGCCCAGAGGACATGTTGTAGACGGTCATTATAAATGCTCAGTGTTCAGCACAGGTGTGTTTACAGTAATCACTCTGAAATGAAGCTGGTAATTTGACTTGTTTCATGCCTCTCTTAACCAGGAGTGAAACCCCACGGATGACAGTAAATAATTCGCCCAATGTAATGACTGTAGTTTCGAATCAAACACTGTTGCACAACTGAGAAGAATGTGATGAATGTGGTGAAAAAAATCATATGACATATGATTACATTTGATAACTTTTTAAATGTGATTGCACATGCACGCACCGCTGTGATTTCATCCGTGCTTTCTCTGTGGTCTTGCATCAGTTGCACGTCTACACAAATTCTCAAGATTCTGCATATGTTAAACATTCCCATGCAACAGGCACTTAAACAGCCATCTGCGTGTTTGTTGCAAACCCTTAAATGCTGTTTGAGTAGTTTTAAATGCACTGTTAAAGTGATGGGAACAGCAATAAAATGAAATCACTTCAGCAGAAGCTTGACTTACGCAAATCTAAAGACTGCATTTCGTAAACTCCACCAAACGCCCTCATCGCTGGGGGAGGGTTGCGGCGCCGAGGTGGTATGATACGGTTAGGGTTAGTACTTCAGCGGTTTGCCCAAAGGCGGAGGAGCCCGCTGCCATTCGCTAGAGGGCGGGGAATTTGCTGCCATCCGCCTGGAAGCGGAGTCGGCGCTGCCAGTCGCCAGAGGGCGGAGAAGCCGCTACCGTCCACCAGGGGGTGGGGGAGCTCGCTGCCATCTGCTGGGAGGCGGAGGAGCCTTTGATGTCCGCCAGAGGTCGGAGGAGCCACTACCATCCACCAGGGGGCAAGGGAGCATGCTGCCATCCACCAGGAAATGGAGTCGCCACTGCCAGTCGCCAGAGGGCGGAGAAGCCGCTACCGTCCACCAGGGGGTGGGGGAGCTCGCTGCCATCTGCTGGGAGGCGGAGGAGCCGCTGATGTCCACCAGAGGTCGGAGGAGCCGCTACCATCCACCAGGGGGCAAGGGAGCATGCTGCCATCCGCCTGGAAGTGGAGTCGGCGCTGCCAGTCGCCAGAGGGTGGAGAAGCCGCTACCGTCCACCAGGGGGTGGGGGAGCTCGCTGCCATCTGCTGGGAGGCGGAGGAGCCTCTGATGTCCGCCAGAGGTCGGAGGAGCCACTACCATCCACCAGGGGGCAAGGGAGCATTCTGCCATCCGCCTGGAAGTGGAGTCGGCGCTGCCAGTCGCCAGAGGGCGGAGAAGCCGCTACCATCCGCCAGAGGGCGGAGGAGCCGCTGCTATCCAACAGGAGCCGGGGGAGTTCGCTGAAGTCCACTGGGAGGCGAAGGAGCTGCTAATGTCTGCTGGGAGGTAAGGTCCAGTACCATCGCCTACCACTGGGTTTTTCCCTCTCCCCTCTCCCTCCCCTCGTCTATTCCAGGGTCCAAAGAGGTGGGGAAGACCTGCTGGTAGAAGGATGTCCGGAAGGGGAACAAATCCCCACCTGGAGGGGAGGGGAGTATGTCAACCCGGAGGTTTCCTCCGGCCTGAATCAGGCAGTGGATGAGTGTGACAAGGAGGAGGGCATGGCTAGGTTGTGAGGGTGCGTGCCCGCCGCTGAATCAGCTCAATCAGCTGGGAGAGGGATAAAGAGGAGATGGGGATGCTAGTGAGAGAGAGAGAGAGAGAGAGAGAGAGAGAGAGAGAGAGAGACGCACATGCCTGTGTGTGTGTGTTGTTATGTTTCAGTTCAGCCTTTCATGTTATAACTAAAGTTCTGTTGACTCTTCACACCGGTTCTCGCTTCCTCCTTGATAGGGAAGGCAGAGTCTTCCACAATGAACTCTTGAAGACTGTTTCAGGCTGTCAAGCTCCAAAATTACAAAAATGATCCGTGCATTATGAAAACAAAAACAAAGGTATCATATGGTGTGAGGAAGTCGACTCTTTTCAGTCTAATAAAGACGTTTAGTACCACTGCTTTTCAGCTCCACATGAACACACAGCTTCATTGGTCTCTCTGTCTCCCGGAGCCTCTCCTCGGCTGCCGCTCTCGTTGTGGCTTTATCTCTCGCTCGTTAAGGCTGCAATCACCCACAGCTGGGCGAGGTGAGGTAATCCTGTGCAGGTGTCCAACCCGGCCTTGCTCCGCACAGTCGCCGCTCGGCCTGCCCCGCGCTCCACATATGGCTTCAGAAGACTTGGAATATTGACCACTATATGTAGTCATATGGTCCACTTGTGTGATGCATTTATGGTGCTTTTTGTGTTATTTATTTTAGCCAGACAGCCTCATCCTCATTCACTTTCACTGTATAGAAAATAATGTCCAGATACTGGTTTGGAACGACATGATAGTGAGAAAATTATGTTTTTGCGAGCACTGTTGCTTTACACATGCATGTAAGTAGTTAAAAAAAAAGTTTTTAATTTTGGGGGAGAATGAAATATGTGATTGATGCATATACTGTGTATGTAATCATACCAGTGAGGCAATACATGTTTATATGTGCTGATTGAGTAAACAACATATGGCAGCTCTACACTGGGTCAAAATTGCTTTCAAGAGAAAAGTAGTTTTTAATGCTAGCTGTAGGAACAAATCCAACTGGACAAATAGATGGAACATTAAGGGGCGTCTGTGGCTCTGGTGGTAGAGTGGGTCGGTGGTTCGATTCTCGGCCTTAGAAACATTTAGGCTGGCATGCCTAAGATCCATCGTGGGTTTAACCAGGCTAGATTGTGTGAGGAGCTCACAAATCCTTGAAAGATGTGGACAAAGTCCCATCGGTGAGCTCCTACGGCAGGCAAGGCTGCGTTGGCTGGGTCATGTAGCTCGCATGCCCGTCCTCCGCATGCCTAAACAGCTTTTGTTTGGTCCGATAGAGCGGGCTAAGCGGGCACGGCACAGGAGGATGTGGAGCTGAGTGGACTTGCCGATGACTGGTACCAGCGGTGTCAAGATCGGCCTCTTTGGAGGAGGCTTGTGAAGGACGCTAATGGCCAGTTGGAGGCAGTCGCCCTGCAACAACAACGGAGGGAAGAGGAGCCATGCTCACAACAACGAGCAGAGCACCGGGTGGCTAAAGCACAGAAAGTTGGCACAGTAGGGGGAACAGGTGGTGCATCAGCCAGTCATCTCAGTCGGGTGTTGGATCTGTCCTGTGGCACAAGCGTCGTGGCGTCACCGCCACTTAGTGGCGAAGCCGGTTGTTGTTGTGAGTGTGAATGGGACACTGTGTAAAGCGCTTTGGTAACCGCTAAGGTTAAAAAAGGCGCTATATAAGTGCAGACCATTTACCTTTTAACATTGTGGGATGACGCTGCAGCGGAGGGAGCCAAACACAATTTGTAATGCTGAATTCTGGGAATTCTCAAAAGAACATCCGGATGATCAGTGTACACAAGCTAATGAACATCTACTTTTCTCATTAAAACAAGCAACCGAGTTGCTTTTTCTGTTTTGGATCTGGATGGAATGGAGGGGACATGATGGACAAAACACTGATTTCGAGGCAGTGGCTGGTCATGTGATCAAATATGGCTTAAATGCTCTTAGTATGGACAGAGCCCTGCCCACAAAAGCGTGTTCTTCTATTCACTTCAAAACACTTCAAATGACTTGCAAGAAGGTGCAATGATTGTGTTACAGCTTTAAGCATGCACAATAAATATTAAAAGAGGATTGGACAAATTGTGTTTTGAGTCAGATTTACACAACTGCTGTTTGCAGTGATTGACAACAGCAGGCTCCTCCCACTGAAGTTCATTCCAGCAGAACAGCAGCAGTCCAGCCTGCAGGAGTCAGTAAAGTCCAATCAAGAGATTAGAAGATCTGAGGAGAGTCAGACTCTTGCCTGAAGCACATTTCTACTGGCTGAAAGTCACTGCAGAGAGTTTGTGAAAGCGACAGTAACTCCAAACTTGCTGCAGGATAAACCCCAGACAGGTAAGATCATGTTTCTATATGCAATATTCTGAATTAGTTTCATTAATGACAATAACAAAGACCAGTGCATAACTAATGCTCACAAATACTTTGCACATGCTCATATTTAGATATGCAACTCTTGATTTAAGCTTAATGTTTCTGAATGACTTCTTCCTGAGAGTTGTGTTAAAGTGTTTCAGTAGTGAACATGACACAGTTTTGTGGTCAGAGTTTGAGATGTCGGCTGGATGTGAGTGAGGAATGCTGGAGGTCAAACACTGATTATTTCAGGACTCAAAGGTTCAAGAGAGACAACAGCTGAGAAGAGATTAATAAAGCACATTGTTTGCTAGTGTTCAAATGTTAAAGGAATTGTAATTCTCTAAATGACAATATTGTTTACATGCATACCAGCTGATAACTCTGGAAAAAATCAGCTTAATTTGAAATAAAACCGTGTTTATGTGAGACTTTAAATAATTGAGTTATTCTCTGCTTATGACGTCAAAACTGAGGCATTCAAAGAACACGTGAGCATATTGAATATGTGCATGTGTGCATATTGTTTATTCACAAGATGTTTATGGCCTTAAACTGATAAAGCAACAGCATTTAATGTCTTTACGTGACCACACGTGTCAGCTGATTAAGTTTAATCGGTGTAAGAATGTGCATGTAAAAACATTCTGTATCAATCGTGTTTTCTTAAGCAGTTTCTGACCTTACACTGGTGAAGGAACGCCCTTTAAATGGGAGCTTTTATGCATTTACAGTTACATTCATCCAAAAATTAAAACTTCTGTCATCATTTACTCACCCTCATGCCATCCCAGATGTGTGACTTTCTTTATTCTGCAGAACACTAATTAAGATTTTTAGAAGAATATTTCAGCTCTTTAGGTCCATACAATGTAAGTGAATGGTGACCAGAACGTTGAAGCACCAACAAGCACATAAATGCAGCATAAAAGTAACCCATACGACTATAAGCGTCTTTGTTCTTCAGCCATATTGTTTCTCACTACGCCACTGGTGGTGGCGCAGTGGGCTAAAGCACATAACTGGTAATCAGAAGGTTGCTGGTTTGATCCCCACAGTCACCACCATTGTGTCCTTGAGTAAGACACTTAACTCCAGGTTGCTCCAGGGGGATTGTCCCTGTAATAAGTGCACTGTAAGTCACTTTGGATAAAAGCATCTGCCAAATGCATACATGTAAATGTGCTAAAATAAGCTTTAAGTGAATTTTTTTTTAATCAGTCAATAATTGATCTACTTTAACTGAATCTATTGAACCGTGTTATGTGTCTTTAAATGAATGTTCCAGTTTCAATACAAGATAAGCTCATTGGTTGCATAATGTTGATTACCACAAGGATTCATTTATAATTATTTATGCAATCAGTAAAGGTGTCTGGCAGATGAATACAATCAGCAACCGGTCAGATTTCTTACCAGATAATCTTTTAATTGCATTTCACAAGAGAATTTGACAGACATGAGAGAAAATAAACAAGTGAAGGGATGTTTAAAATTAAATGAATATACACTCACCTAAAGGATTATTAGGAACACCTGTTCAATTTCTCATTAATGCAATTATCTAATCAACCAATTACATGGCAGTTGCTTCAATGCATTTAGGGGTGTGGTCCTGGTCAAGACAATCTCCTGAACTCCAAACTGAATGTCAGAATGGGAAAGAAAGGTGATTTAAGCCATTTTAAGCGTGGCATGGTTGTTGGTGCCAGACGGGCCGGTCTGAGTATTTCACAATCTGCTCAGTTACTGGGATTTTCACACACAACCATTTCTAGGGTTTACAAAGAATGGTGTGAAAAGGGAAAAACATCCAGTATGCGGCAGTCCTGTGGGCGACAATGCCTTGTTGATGCTAGAGGTCAGAGGAGAATGGGCCGACTGATTCAAGCTGATAGAAGAGCAACTTTGCCTGAAATAACCACTCGTTACAACCGAGGTATGCAGCAAAGCATTTGTGAAGCCACAACACGCACAACCTTGAGGCGGATGGGCTACAACAGCAGAAGACCCCACCGGGTACCACTCATCTCCACTACAAATAGGAAAAAGAGGCTACAATTTGCAAGAGCTCACCAAAATTGGACAGTTGAAGACTGGAAAAATGTTGCCTGGTCTGATGAGTCTCGATTTCTGTTGAGACATTCAGATGGTAGAGTCAGAATTTGGCGTAAACAGAATGAGAACATGGATCCATCATGCCTTGTTACCACTGTGCAGGCTGGTGGTGGTAGTGTAATGGTGTGGGGGATGTTTTCTTGGCACACTTTAGGCCCCTTAGTGCCAATTGGGCATCGTTTAAATGAAATGAACAAGATGTGCTTGGAAATGCAGGAAATGGTAATTTTTGTAAACGTGCATTCCACCGATCCATCAAGTAATGTAGCTCAGTTCTGATGATCACTACGGCGAGCGCGGTCTATATTTTGACACAGTGACTCGATTACATGCTGTTGTTTACAGTCGTTCTATTTCGGAGAGTGTTCGGGACTCATTCCACAAGTGAAACTGTGCCGTTGTAGTCAAAACTGTCTTTTGGTTCTTTAAAGGCTAGACTTTGTGCCCCTGCATGCATTTCTTAAAGATGTCATTTTGATCATATTATTATTATTATTAATATTATTTATTTTAGTTTTAGATACAGTAAATATGTTTATGCTTGTTTTTTGGGGTGATAACTTTCTGATGCTTGCTGTTTATTGCATGTTGAGTTATGCAACACTGTTTCAAGTGTGTTCTTTAGTATGTGTGTGCCAATTCAATCTTTCAGCAGATGTTGCCCACATGTTTAGTGTTGCTAAATTTTGGTTGTGTGCCAAGCACTGACAATGCCTTCATATCGATCGTATTCATGCACTTTAAAAGACTAGACAGCTCAACAAATACAGTTTATCAGAAAGGAGGCGTCTCGAGATGCTTGTTAAAGTTCTTTTTAATTAGAATTGCATCTAAAAAACAGCACTCCTGCCAAAATGCTGAATAAACAAAAACAAATGGATGGTTGCCAAAGTGTTCTGTGTGAACAGCCCCTTACAGTAGCTGGAGGTACTTGGCACTTACATATTGCGCTCTTATAAGCTTTTCAAACGCTTTGTCACGCTTTGTCTTTTGAACAGCCCCTGGCCTGTGCTCATAGCCTGAGTGCTTCACCACCGAGTTCAGCCAAATATCACTGCTATCTGGGAATATTGCTACCCTACAAACAACTGTACTGAATAAAAACAATGTGCTATTTTGCTGTTATTATAGCTTGAGTCTGGGGTAGTATACTGGGGCATCAGTGCCAGTGTTAACCGCCTATTGAAGCGTTTATCCCGCTCATTAAGTCCATATTTGAAAATATGGAACTACAGAGCTGAAGACATACACATCTGGGATGGTATGAGAGTGAGTAACTGAGATAATTTTAATTTCTGGGTGAACTGTCCCTTTAACAACACAACTAAAAACTCACTCCAGTCAACTTAAATCTAATGGTGTATACTGGTTTCATTGTGAAAGTTAAAATGCTCTGTGAAGTAGGTCCCAAATAAATGTGATTGTTGTTCTTTCTTAAGAGGGTTTGTCCTTTATTTTTTTAGTGTTTATTAAATTCATATTTTTTCATGAAGGAATTATTTAGCCAGAGTTTCAAAAAGGAAACAAGACAGTAATTGAAACGGGCGATGAACGGGCCCTTGCACCCTGGTGCACGTTGGGGCTGCTGTGTCAGGGGAAAGTCACTCTAATTTTTTTTTGAATTTTTTAGCACTTAAATGTGGTTAAGAGTGTATCATAGTGTAAAACATGTCATTTCCTGTTGCCAGTAGGTGGCGCTATGACTATCACTGAATATTGGCATATGGAAGTGATCAGGCCAGGACTATTATCAAACATTTGAAGTTTGGGGCAGATTGGGCATTTATAACAACTTCCTGTTTAACAGCAAAACAACGAAATATGCCAGGTTGCCACGGACACGCCGTTCAACGAAAACTCAAAAGCTTCACAGTTTAGCATCGCAAAGGACATTAGATTAGACTAACCAAATATGAAATAGATCTGATGAAATCTCTAGGAGGAGTTCGTTAAAGTACGAGGCCTGGAAATGGCAAAAACTGATCAAAAATTTACATTTACATTTATGCATTTGTCAGATGCTTTTATCCAAAGTGTCTTACAGTGCACTTATTACAGGGACAATCCCCCCGGAGCAACCTGGAGTTAAGTGTCTTACTCAAGGACACAATGGTGGTGACTTTGGGGGTCGAACCAGCAACCTTCTGATTACCAGATTACCAGTTATGTGCTTTAGACCACTACACCACCACCACTCCCAATTGAAGAGATAAATCAAAATGGCTGACTTCCTGTTGAGTTTAGGGCATGGGTCCTAGAGACTTTTTTGTAGGTACTGGAATGTTACACATGTGTGCCGATTTTTGGACATGTAGCCGAAACGTAGCGTAAAGCACACTTCGTTGAATGTTTGTAGGTGGCGCTATCAAGCCACTTTGCCACACCTCATTCTAAAACCCATATCAGATGTACATTTTCACCATTTCTGATGCATGTGCAAAGTTTCATGAGTTTTCGAGTATGTTTAGGCCCTCAAAAATGCAATTCATTTGGGAAAAAAATTATAAACACCTATAAGAACAATAGGGTCCTCACACCATCGGTGCTCGGGCACTAATAAACATAGCCTGTCCAATTTGCCAAAAATTCGAATTGTTGAGAAACCGGAATTAAGTGGAATGTGAATCTGAACCAGAATCGTAATGATTCCTGTTCCTCCTACAGCCTACACACTGCAACTTGAATCTGTTTAGAGAAAGATGTGAAACACAATAATTATTGAGCGGTCTGGTTTTCTCCAGTGTGCTCAGAAACTCATAAGGTCTGACATGTTTCTCATATTGTTGCAGCCAGATCATGTCAACTGACATTGTTCTTTGTTTATGCAAATTTATGACAATTATATTCCATCAGGCTCCCGGTACATCTGACAACTATTGAACTTTGCTGTAATTCAGAACACATGTGATCTTCTGATCACACTGAAGTGAGACTGAAGTGGTCTCCGAATGGCCTTTTGTCCCATCGCATCGTCAAATTCAACCGCACGTTCTGCTGATGGTTTGTGGTTTTAAATGAGATCATCATTAGAGAGAATGACCTGTGAAAACTAAGAGTCAAATGCACCAATGCTTCCATCCTTCTGATTCTGCTCTGCATTTGGAGGCCAAAGACATGTGACACTTTGCTCAGCGGGTGTGTGAGGGCACATATGATGGCGTCACAGACCATATGAGTTTTTGACTGACTGAAGCCAGATGCCATAGACTTTATCCTTGGATGTGTCGCACTGTAAATGGCTACTGCCAACATATTGTAAAGTTTAGAAGGAAAGGTTTGAGCTGATATTGTTTTGGGGATTTATTTTGTTTTGGGGAGTGAAAAAAAAGGAAAGGAGCACCATGCAAAACTTTGGGCACCCCAAGAGATTTGAGCTCTTAGATAACTTTTACCAAGGTCTCAGACATTAATTAGATTGTTAGGGCTATGGCTTGTTCCAATCATCATTTGGAAAGCCCAGATGATGCAAATTCCAAAGCTTTATACATAATCTGACTCTTCAACTCTTTTCCCAACAATCAGCAGCCATGGCCTCCTCTAAGCAGCTGCCTAGCACTCTGAAAATTACAATAATTGATGCCCACAAAGCAGGAGAAGGCTATAAGAAGATAGCAAAGCGTTTTCAGGTAGCCGTTTCCTCAGTTCGTAATGTAATTAAGAAATAGCAGTTAACAGGAACGGTGGAGATCAAGCTGAGATTTGGAAGACCAAGAACACTTTCAGAGAGAACTCCTCGTAGGATTGCTATAAAGGCAAATCAAAACCCCTGTTTGACTGCAAAAGACCTTTAGGAAGATGTAGCAAACTCTGGAGTAGTGCTGCACTGTTCTACTGTCACAAATATGACCTTCATGGAAAAGTCATGAGGAGAAATCCTTTCCTGCGTTCTCACCACAAAATTCAGCATCAGAACTTTGCAAATGAACAATCCTGATGCATTTTAGAAACAATCCTGCTGATGAAGTTAAAATATAACTTTTTGTCTGCAATGAGCAAAAGTATGTTTGGAGAAAAAAGGGTGCATACTTTCATGAAAAGCACACCTCTCCAACTGTTAAGCACGGGGGTGGATCGATCATGCATTGGGCTGTTTTGATGCCAGTGGCATGGGGGAACATTTCACTGGCAAAGGAAAGAATGGATTAAATTAAATGGCAGTAAATTGTGGAAGTGAACATCACACCATCTGTAAAAATCTGAAGATGAAATGAGGATTGCTTCTACAACAGGATCATGATCCTAAACACACCTCAAAATCCACAATGGACGACCTCAAGAGGCGCAAGCTGAAGGTTTTGCCACGACCCTCACAGTCCCCCGACCTAAACATCATCGAAAATCTGTGGATAGACATGAAAAGAGCAGTGCATGCAAGACGGCCCAAGAATCTCACAGAACTAGAAGCCTTTTGCAAGGAAGAAGGGGTGAAAATCCCCCAAACAAGAACTGAAAGACTCTTTGCTAGCCACGAAAAGCATTTACAAGCTGTGATACTTGCCCGGGGGTGTTACCAATACTGACCATGCAGGGTGCCCAAACTTTTGCTTCGGGCCCTTTTCCTTTTTTGTTATTTTGAAACCGTAAAAGATGGATATAAAGAAGTAAAATTGCTTAAAACATTAAAGAAATGTGTCATCTTTAACTTTATGCCTTTTGGAAATCAGTGGGAAATTGGCTGCAAATGCAAATGCAAACGCGGGATTTTGCGTAACCACTTGAATGTTTGTACCAATTGACACATTTATTCCAGTATATCATTTTAACCAGTGTGTCGCCCACTCCAACTATGACATTTGTTCACGGGCATTTTCTGTCATAAAGTGCCAAAATTTGACCTCTATACCTAGACATTGTGTATCTGTCGAGCTGTGTATGTGACCTCCGTGTGCTGGTGAACGGGGCCCTGTAGGGTCATCCTCACTACCTGAATGAAACCAGTTAACTGTACACAAAGGGAGCTTATTGGTAAGGCACATCCAGCCCTCTCTGCCCCTCTGCCAGCACTCGCTTCAAAAGCACAGAAGCAAAAGGTAACTATGGTGAGTTCCTCCGTAGTTCTGGCCTTTCTGGAATTACTCAGAATTACTATTACTCAACCTCACGGTAGTTCTGCTCACTGCAGATGTATTGCATTGGGTTGAGCAGTAAATCCAGTATTCAGCAAAGCTTTGTGTCAAAATCATGCCTTGAATGCATTTGTTTACAGTGGATGTTTGATCTAATAAAGTATTATTTGACAAAAAAAAAAAATCACCGTAAAATATATTTAATTTAAAGCTACACTATGTAATTTATTTTATTTTTAGTTAGAAATTAACAGAATTTCATTAATGAGCAAGTAGATCAAAACTCTGTCTTCTTGCCTTCCCTCGATTCATTTTGAATGAATCTTTTATGTGACTCAGAAGAGCAAGTAGTCTCATAGAGTAATTAGTAATTCGCTGTCCTTTTCTGCGTATCACGGTGTCGTTTAGTGGTCCGTTCTGCATAACGTGGCTGCACATTTTAGCTTATCGCTAACCATTCGACACGTTTCGCAGCCGACCCACTGGCCCGCTCGGTTCTCCTGATGGCCAGTCAGCCCCTGATCGGCCCCAAAGTGCGTCGGCCCACTGGGAAAATGCCTGTAATGCCAGATTACCAGTCCAGCCCTGGTCCGAGTTGTTCGTTCTTTTGTCACATGTATGTATAGCTGTATATGCTATATACGGCTGTCACGCAACAACAGAAAGTACGACTTGGACATGTAAGTGCAGTGTAGTTTGAGCGGGAAGACTAGCAGCTGTACATCATCGCACCATTAGCTGGGTAACTCCTAGCCAATCACATGCAAGTCGTTGCTTTATAAGTCTGCTCACAATCTATCACATTGCTGTTTCAGTGTGTTAACACGGCAACCTCCTCCACCGCACCACCACCTGTCGAATCCCATCCTGCACAGGGGTAGGCTCCTCGCCCCTGCCTCCTATCTCCGGCAGGATATGATGTTCCGAGTACAAATTCCTCGGGCCTCCACATGGGGCCTACGGCATAGAAAGACATTACATTTCTGTTTTATATTCATCAAATAAATATTATTTTAAATTCCACTCAAGTCTGCGAGTCTTCCTGATAACTATAAATAAAACTAAAACTATAAAACTATAAATAATTTTTTATAGTTTTTTCCTTATAAAATAAATAAATTGATCAATTGTCACACATTATACATACATTTCTGCATATACATGGTGAAATTATTTATTTTTCACATATCCCAGCTAAGTTGGGGTCAGAGTGCAGGGTCAGCCATGATACAGCGCCCCTGGAGAAGATGTTTTCAAGGGCCCAACAGTGGTGTCTTGGTGGTGTTGGGGCTTGAACCCCCGACCTTCTGGTCAGTAACCCAGAGCCTTAACCGCTGAGCCACCACTGCCCCTTTGATTGGGACTATAATCAAAGTTTGCGTTAGTAAACTAGTTGGAGGATTTGGCTATTGAAAATTTTACGTTTTAATTTAATTCTGCTTAAATTCACGAAATGACTTGAATAAAATTTTTCATTTTGTTGAACTGGACTCAAAGATCCACGTCAGTAAAACGATCCAATCTTCCCATCCCTCTGTGGAATCACCCTTTTTCAAAATAAAGAAACCTGGAACCCAGAAGAGTCTGCAAGCAAAAAGGCCTGTAATAAAACCCGAAACAACATTGGATTGGCTTTTCAGAGGTGGCGACCCAGAGATGGAGTTTTTCTCACTCGACAGCTAAGATATTTTATTGGGCCGATAAAAATAAGACACAAGTCTTGACCATTTTATTGGACATCTCTCAGTATAGTAGTAGTAGTTTGTTAGATAGTGTTAGCCACTTAAACGGGGCATTTTATCATGAATTGTGGTACTACAGTGCTTTCATTTTCAAGGAACGACAATGGGGAAGAAATGATCTTTATGCCGGTAACAATGGCAATCTTTAAACAGTTTCTAACTTGGTCTATTTGTCTGCTATAATAGTTTCCACTGTTTGACTTCATCTGACATGACTAGCAATCGTTACGTTAATGTCAGCATTAGCTTTTGTAACGCTATTTATTTTAAAACAATTGTTTTCATCAAGTCAAAACAACAGCGGAAATGTGATACTTAACTGCTATTAAGACATACTGTATTTTGAAGGCTTTCAGTCTTTTCGTTATTTTTATGGGGCGAGTTTGGTTTTTGTTGGTGACATGTTGGTGACTTGTTTGGTTTCTGATAAGTTGACAAGTAACACTATGTAACACAATTTTCTTTCCTGGGTTGTAAGTGTTATTTCCTAATTGCTTATGCCTCAAAAGTACAGAAAATGGATATTATTCCCCACAAATTTTACTTTTGTGACCAGGACATTGATATTTTGAAATAGACCAATTTCCAATGAGAAAACGGGCTAATTTGTGTATTTTCGTTCACATAAACTCAGAAAAAACAACATATGAATCCAAATGAACATATATTTATTCTGCAACATGTAAGTAATACAAAAATGACTACATTTACATTTATTCTTTTGGCAGATGCTTTTATCGAAAGCGACTTACAAAAGAGGAAAACATAAGCGAATCATTTTAAGGAGACAGTGGTACAAAAGTGCCATACTACTCTGTTGGTACAATAAGGCGACGTTCCTTAGCCGACCACAGACTTCTGGGAATGTAGTTCTGCAGAAATGATTTTAGCTATGCTGGAACAGACCCAGTGACTGTTCTGTATGCAGCATCAGAGCCTTGAATTTAATACATGCATCAACCGGCAGCCAGTGGAGAGAGACGAGGAGTGGTGTAACATGTGCTCTCTTAGGTTCATTAAAGACCAGACGTGCTGCTGCATTCTGGATCATTTGGAGAGGTCTAATAGCACATGCAGGAAGTTCTGCAATGAGAGCGTTACAGTAGTCCAGTCTAGTTATGGCAAGTGACTGAACGAGCAGTTGTGTGGCATGTACAGAGAGGAAGGGTCTTAAATTCCTTATGTTGTAAAGTGTAAATCTACATGATCTTGCAGTCTTTGAGATGTGGTTGGTTATCGATGGGTACCTCAAGATTTCTGACAGTTTTGGAAGGCGTTACTGTAGTTGAACCCAGCTGCACAGTGATTTTGTGTTCAACAGCAGGGTTGGCTGGAAAGACCAGGAGTTCAGTTTTGGCTGGGTTGAGTTGCAGGTGGTGTTCCTTCATCCAGGCTGAGATGTCTGCCAGACAGGCAGCGATTCGAGCAGTCACTGTGGTGTCATTGGGCTGGAAAGACAGGTAGAGTTGCATGTCATCAGCGTAGCAGTGGTAAAAGAAACCATGTGACTGAATAATGGGTCCCAGTGATGTTGTGTATATGGAGAAGAGAAGTGGCCCAAGCACTGATCCCTGAGGTACCCCAGTAAGTAACTGATGTGGCTTGGATACCTCACCTGTCCAGGCTACATTGAAGGACCTACCTGAGAGATAAGAATTAAACCAGTCAAGCACAGTTCCAGTGATGCCCAGCGAGGAGAGGGTGGATATTGAAGTGAGTAGTTTTATGATTATACTGTAAATCACTTTCACGAATCAGCCCCCAAATCTAGTCTCCCATCATGTTCTCATTATACTGTCCTTAATAACAGCATTCAAAGTCCAGTATATCCTGATGGAAGCACTCGCCTTGCTACTACAAGTGCGGCTCCTCCGTAGATCTTCATGCAGTTCAAACATCTCCACATAGTTTTTGGCCCAGAACCACTGCGATAAAGCTGTTCCAAGCCACTTTCTCCTTACTAGTGAGCTGCTTGGGGAATTCATTGCACTCCAGGATCTTCTTTATCTGTGGTCCTATGAAGACACTGGCTTTGACCTTTGCCTCAGACAGCTTAGGGAAGTCTTGCTTGACATCCACTGTGGTGGTATCAGCACCGTCCGGGGGTCCAACAGTGGCTCCCACTTGACGTTGTTCCTCCCCACAGATAACTCTGTCCGCTGTGGCCAGTCCCGCCTGTGATATAGCGCCTTGGTGTCCCTGCTGTCCCAAAGGCAAAGATAACAGTGAAACTTGGTAAAACCACCTTTGAGACAGATCATGAATGCCACCATTTTGAAGTCTCCTATGACCTCAGCCGTACTCATCATACATGAAAGCGTCCAGCAAGGTCTTGATGCTGTTGTAATCCTCTTTGAGGTGCACTGAGTGAGCCAGGGGAAGAGACGGGTACATGTTACTATTATGGAGCAGCACGGCTTTGAGGCTGCTGGATGAGCTGTCAATGAAGAGGCGCCACTCAGGCGATTCCAGACTGGTCACATTGTGGTAGAAGCAGAGCCCATCTTGACGGGTGAAGAAGCTGGAATAAGGTTGGTGATGCTTCCTCTGATCTGCGACTTGCACACTTTCATCCAAGAAGTTCCACTGCTTGAGCCTAGACGTCAAACGCTCGGCATTGGACTTGGTGAGACAAAAATCTCTAACAAGTCTTTGAGGTCTTTTTGGTTGGGGTTAGTATTGGTTTCTCTCCTCAGCTCCACTGAGATGGCCATGAAACTGAACTGTTGGGCTTAAGGCCCCTGTATTCATAGCTTTAATGTTAAACAATGAGAGAAATTTGGAAATGCACAGTAATGTACGATAGTATTTCACTTATCAGATAAGCTTCATAAAGTCGTCTCCTGAAGGCATAGCTCATGTGGTTTTCCTGTTTTTCTTGAGATTTACCTCGTAATGGAGCGTTACAGTAGTGTTTGGATATTTCCCTGCTGTTCCAGAAGGCCTTTGAGATCTAAGGTGATTTGTTTGGCAGCCATGTCTGTCGCCCTGATTTAAACCATATTTGACATGGCTTGAGTGCAGTCATTAGCATGTCAGAAGGCGGCAGAAATCTTTTTGATTGCCTCTTGGTCTCGGCAGAGCTCGTAGTCCTGGGTCATTTCTTTCTCGTTCCCTCTTAATTCATTCTTGAGGTTCCCATGTATTATATTACCGGACATATCGACAGATTGAATGATCACATATATATGATCCAAGACATGCCTGGCCTTGTCATTCATAAAGACATGCTTTTATTAAATGGATAGTTCAACAAAATGGAAAATTCTGTCATCGTTTATTCACCCTCATGACATTCTAAAACAGCATGACTTTCTTCAGTGGCCTACTAAAGGAGATGTCACTTTCATTGCATCTTTCATCATTCTGCCAAGTAAGTTGTGAGGGTGAGCCCTTATTATTTATTTCCTTCCTGACTTTATTTAATGACTTCAGCTAATGAGTCGCTGCATGATTAGTTACAGTACGTTGCAGGGAAAAATCCCAACAGGCTTTGTTGTTATTAGTTTGTATCTTCCTGTGACATTCGCCTGAGATTTTTAGGCAACCGTCTCTATTACTTGTTATACGCACAATAAAAATAATGCCCACAAATTATCACAGGAATGGTGGCGTAGTGACTCTCCTCAATCCGGGTGGCGGAGGACGAATCTCAGTTGTCTCCGCATCTGAGACGTCAATCCACGCGACTTGTTGAGTGCGTTACCGTGGAGACGTAGCACGTGTGGAGGCTTCATGCTATTCTCCACGATCCACACACAACTCACCTCACGCCCCACTGAGAGCAAAAACCACATTGTAGTGACCACAAGGAGGTTACCCATGCAGGGATGGATTACCGACCGGGCCAATGGGGCTAGTGCCCAGGGTCGCTTGACTATCCTGGGGTGCCTGGGCTTTAAGTTTGCGCAATCCAGTTTGGATCTCCCAGCTTGAAAACACATCCACAATGAAAACGACACTGCCCCATGTGACTCTACCCTTCCTAGCAACCGGGCCAATTTGGTTGCTTAGGAGACCTGGCTGGAGTCACTCAGCACGCCTTGGATTCAAACTCGCAAATCCAGGTGTCAATCGTCAATACTCGCTGAGATACCCAGACCCCCCTCTTTAAATTTGTTGAACAATTACAGACTGAAAAAATAAATACAGCGGTTGACATATGATAGTCTATCATGGCTCAAATACCCTAATACAAAGAAGAACACTAGAAAAACTTGGTTGGTCAAATCGGCTTGTATGATGTGACATCACACCGCAAAGTTTGATAAGTATTCCTTCAGAAGTTGTGTTCCCACTTTGGCTTACTTTAACATTTGCAAGAGGAATGCGTTTGAAAATGTACGTCACAAAATCAACAAGCCACCGTTTTGCTTGGAAGATCTCAAAAGATTTCCATAACAGTTGGCATCAAAAAATCTAATTGAACATGTGGACTGTGGATTTATTGAACCACACTTTCTACTTTAGTCTCTCAATCACACTGCAACATCATTAAATGAATGTGCTTTTAATGCCTACTGGAGCTAATAAATTACAGGTGGTACACATGATCTACTGACTCATTTACAATGATGAAAAATATATCTGTCATGATCAAATGTATCCCTTAATGATTTCTACCCAATGCGATCCCTTACACAAAAATGCTGAGGTAGTGTCATGGTACTGTGATGGCATCCGATGGTAAAACCGTGGTACTGAATGATTAACTTTTTCACACACCAATGTAATGTATTACATGGTACGCCAAGGGATCCTTCAAAGAATACCACGGTATTATCACAGTCCCCAAAACATAGTATTACTTTGGTACATTTCCAAGAAATACTGAACTGTACGGGATGCTGTTCTGATTTACAATCTTGTCTTTAATGCTTTGGAAAGGCTGTAATTTGGCACTTTAGTCAGACTCTAAATTTAGACTTGACGCCTAAGATGATATGCAGAACCGGGTCAGCATAATGTGTCCTATAGTTCTAGCCTTGTTTTCATGTCAATCATTAGCATAAACCATTTTCATTTGTGTGATATCTGGATGTCAATACAGCCACTAAAGTGGTTGGATACTGTGGAGCGTGAAGACCATATACTCAATTTAAACCCGGACGTAAACAAAGTTTGTGGATTCTGCAAAATCTTAAAGGAATATTTAGGCTTCGATAGAAGTTAAGCTCAATTGACAGCATTTGTGTCAGCATATTGATTACCACAAAAATATATTTCGACTCGTCCCTCCTTTTCTTTAAGAGAAGCAAAAAATGTAATAAAATGGAAAATGGAAGTGAATGGGGTTTGTGCGTGAGATGAATGCGCTCGTCATATTTTAGAAGACTTCTAACGGTATGACTCATGACTATTCGATCTGTATGTAACTATTACCATTATGAGTGTTGTGCATTTCATAAGTTCTACAGTGGAACTGTTACAGATGAGCGCTGTAATGTGTCTGTGAATGAGACGTGTGCGCACACACTGTGCAACACACATAAATCACTGCTGCACTCGCAGTTATTACACCATGAATACAGAGACTAGGGTTTGTTTTGCGTGTTTTTTGTTTAATATTCGTTGCATGCAGTTTATTGCCTCATTTTGGTTGATTGCATTATTACAGCTGTTAGAAGTTCATTATTCTCTCTCTGTGAGAGATTCAAACACTCATATAAATGAGCATACCATTTATGCAAGTGTATTGTGATTTATTTCTCATTTAAATCAACATACAGTATTGTGCAAATGTTTTAGGCACTTGTGAAAAATGTTGCATAGTGGGTCTGTCTTCAAAAATAATGACATATATAGTTTTCATTTATCAATTAACTTCATATAATGTCCTGTAAACATAAAAAAGCTGAATCAATATTCGGTGTGACACCTTTGCCTTTAAAACAGCCCCAATTCTCCGAGATACACCTGCACACAGTTTCTCTTGGTTGTTGGCAGATGGGATGTTTCACAGTTCTTCTGTCGGTTTCGGCGGTCTCAATGACTTCTGTCTCTTTATATAATCTCAGACTGACTCGATGTTCAGTGGGGGGCACTGTGGGGGCAATGCCATCTGTTGCAGGGCTCCCTGTTCTTCTATTCTAATCTTTTCCATTTGCAAAAGTCATGTTTGTGAGTCTAACATTTATATTTATATTGACACACTAAAGATGAAGATATAAATAACCATCTTAAGACTAATGCTTTTGTCAAACATCTTATCTGCCTTTACACAGAACTGTATTTCTGTAATATAGGCACGCTTCTGGTTCATGTTACATCCGTCAAACCTTAAACAGCAGCAAGTCCAAGCTTTTAAATTACAGTTTTTTAAATGTGATCCTTTTTATGAATTAGCAAGCAGTTCCAGATTAAAGGATTCAAAATTAAAGTTTATTTTTTGTATAAATTGGTTATCAGTAATGTTCACAATGAGCTGTAAATGATCGGTTATCTTATCGTCCCAGAAATTCCAACTTGGTGCACCAAGTCGTGTACAAGACATAAACAACATGTGTGTTAAAATGATTTTAGTCTGATAAAATCAACTTTCTGTGGAAAGTAATAGACAATTTTATAACTTGACGTTGTGATGTCAACAAACACTCAAACCCTACAATGACTGAAAAAATTATGATTTAAACAACTTTACAGCTCAAATAATGCACACGTTTATAATAATACATACATGACCCCATTGACTTCCATTGTAAGTGCCTCACTAGAACACACATTTTTGCCTTTTTTATTTTTCATCTCCCCAATGTGTAACGCCCAATTCCCAATGCGCTCCAAGTCCTCTTGGTGGATTAGTGACTCACCTCAATCTGGGTAGTGGAGGAGAAATCAAATTTGCCTCCGCGTCTGAGACCGTCAATCCGCGCATGTTATCACGTGACTTGTTGAGCGTGTTACCACAGAGACGTAGTGCGTGTGGAGGCTTCACGCTATTCTCCACGGCATCCACTCACAACTCACCACACAGCATTTGAATGACTGACTGAAGACGATGGATGAAAAACATACTGACAGAAGTCACATACATTGCACATCCTACAAATGGGACAGAACGTCTATTTAGTCATCCAACAATCAAGTAGTCAGTTTAATATTTTTAGCTGTGGTGCTTTTAAAAGGATGAGCTAAAGATGCAATGTTTTGTAATGTTCACAGCGCACGGTACAATCATATTGGCTCTTAACCCTACCTTGGACGTATGGGTCAGTTTGACCCTTTTGGATACTTAACACTAATTTACATCAACTAAACTTTACATGTTCGGCCTGAAACTTCATGATATTATCCGTAGAGGTGATCTGAACCTGGCAATGTCATTTCCCCAAAGTCCCTACATTGTCCTTAAGGGTCAAATTTACCCTTTTTTGTGCTCAATTTCACAAGCTCATAATACAGGCTATGTTTGCTCTCTCTCTATATACTTTTGGTCTTAAATGATTTGTCTAGTTGCCAGCTAACACTATAATTATTTTAGAATTTTTTCCCCCCTCTATCACCTTCTATTTCAATGTACAGTTCTGTAAGGCAGGAGACGGCCCAATGCAGCTTAAAACAATCGTATAAAAAATAAATGCTCTGTTTGCACCTTCTCCCTGCTTTTAGTTGTAGATCATTCCACTAGATGGCAGCAAACACTTTTGTTTAGTTTCCTATCACAACAAATGGATCTGAAAAGCAGGGCCGCCCCATGTGGTTTGTGACTCTACCCATAGATATCCAGTCTTTTTTAGGAAGCCTCTTTTCCCATGTTTTGTGGAATATCTCGGCCTCTGAATGGACTACAAGTGTGATTTTGGTGTCATTAGAAAGCTAAGAAGGTTTGCAATGATGCATGACATTTTATCATCAATATTCAGGAATTTATTTAAACAATGATTTGTTTATAATACTCCATTTGCTGAACTGCATTTTTTTTTTTTTTTGCACATTTGAGTTGAGTTAAGTTTGGGCTTTATTATCATTTAACCACGTGCAACTGGATAGTTCCCATCAGAACAGTCTGAAATCGTTCCTGAACCCTGTAGCATTCACTAAGAGAATGAATGACCTAGTGAGTGTTAAACTGCTTTATTGAGAAATAACAATTTATGGAGATCCAAAAGCAATATTAACATAATTTATCGTAATCGGGAAAGAAGGCAACAACAGTGAACTTACTTTCTTTGGGGTTTACTTCATGTGTGGCATCACCTTTTTGGTTTTAACTGGCACCTTTAATATTTAAAAGTGTATTTTGGGTCTGAACTGTTGGCAATTTACCAGACTTCACCTGAACCAAACTCCACACCTCATTTCAAGCGGGTTTGGTTTGCTGGTGCACAAACAACTTTGGAACGTGCTTGCATGCCAATCAAATGAGCCAAACTCTGACATCAAATCTTGGGTTTGATTCCAAACAAACCAAGTCCAAAAGCTGTCCTGTTCCCAGTAGGTAGCGCCCAAGGCTATTGCCTAGTTCGCCTATGCCTAGAAATGGCCCTGCACTCATTTCATGACGCCTTGTTGCTTCAAATGGGAGATTGAATGTGGCTGTGTTGGCAGGATGTGTTGTGTTTGGATAAAACCTTCAATGAGGGAGAAGTGAATGTGCTACATTCTCCAGCGCTCAACAGCACTCCAGAGAACAGAGAGAGTATCAGTGCGAGACCGTAAAACAATGATGTTTACGGGATGACGGCCAAGTAAACCAACCCAACAGAACGGGACACAAAAGTGACTGGAATTGGCCTCATATGTACACCAGTGTCGTCGAGGAAGGTCTATGCCAGGAGGACAGACCGACGGCTCAGCTACGAGGGCGTGGTTCACAACATCAGTTGCTGCCCACTCATCACTTCATGCCGAGTTAGCTGTCATATCCTTTGGCGGCGGGTTCAACCAGACAGGTTTTCTCGATGGCAGGCGAGCTGCTGGATGCAGTGTGATGTCCGTGTTGAGTGGCAATTTGTAATTTGCTTGGACTTTAGTCAGCAGCTTGGCAGTGGCCTCCTGTCGTCGGAGATGTGGTGGTGGTATGTTGCTGAGAACTGGCAGCCATGGTAGAGTGGAGTAGGATGTAGAGTTCCAGTGATTGTGCACATAGACGTGTATAACTGAACATCAACTAGCTTGGTGTGGGATGATCTGGACCAGACCGGTGCACAGTACTCTGCTGTTGAGTAACACAGAGCAAGTGCAGTGGTCTTGAGTGTCTGGGCCCTTGCACCCCAGCCTGTGCCAGCCAGTTTGCTGAGCCTTGGCTTTGAGGCTCCTGGATGAGCTGTCAATAAAGAGGCGCCACTCATACTGCTTACAGGCAATTCCGGACTGGTCACATTGTGGCAGAAGCAGAGCCCATCGTGACGGGTGAAGAAGCTGGAAAAAGGTTGGTGATGCTTCCTCTGATCTGCGACTTGCACACTTTCATCCAACAAGTTCCACTGCTTGAGCCTAGACGTCAAACGCTCGGCATTGGACTTGGTGAGACCAAAATCTCTAACAAGTCTTTGAGGTCTTTTTGGTTGGGGTAGTGTGGGTTCCTCTCCTCACCTCCACCTCTGAAATCCCTCAAAGTTCATATCCTTGATGCTCATCTTGATAAACTCAAGGAGAACATGTGAGCGTACTCGGAGGAGGAAGGCGAGTGCTTCCATCAGGATATACTGGACTTTGAACGCTGCTACTAAGGACAGTATAGTGAGAACATGATGGGAGACTAGATTTGGGGGCTGATTCGTGAAAGCGATTGACAGTATAATCGTAAATATCGTAAAACTACTCAATTCTAAATCTTTTGTAGTCTTTTTGTATTACTTTAGTATAAATACATGTTAATTTGGAGTCAGATGTTGTTTTTTTTCTGACTTTATATGAACAAAAAGACACATTCGTCATACAGACCAATTATTATGATTTGTGCTGCTTTTTTTAATATTTGCAAAGCAGAGCTTTGAAAAAGAGATTTCTATTTTGGCCAATATTGGTATTTAAACATCTCCAGACACACTTCCAGAACTCTCCCTCCAGCACAGGAAACAGCTTTGACACCCCGTTTCCTAAATGGAGGATCAATACAGACAAGGTTAAACCAGAAATATGATGCTCTTTGCTATTTTTAAAACACGCCGTTAACTGTGTTGACTTCTGATCCAAACCACCACCACAACAATAAAAACAACCAACAGTCATTAAAAAGACGGAATGGTGCTGTTCAAAAATGCCACGTATAACCGATTCCATCGCCCCATCCTTTAAGAGAAGGAGACAAAGAGTGAAACAAGGCAATGCTTTGCAGTCGAGCCATAAATGATGTTTTTGAGCATGTGCTGTGGTTCAGGCCATGAGAATATACAGCAGGATTCAGAAAAGAATAAAGGGAATAAAAAGGGTCGAGTGACTGAGCAGCTGTTTAAACAAACACTGATCATCCAGTCATTCAGTGTGAATGTGAGGAATGCCGCAAGGCTCAGTGTTTGGTCCCCTTGAGTTTAGCAGTGCTAAAGATGGATGCCGACAGGATATTGATCACATACCACACAGAACACACGAAGGTAGATGCTTTAGGTCAAAATTTGAACATCTCACCTCTGTCTTATCTTTGGTCAAGAGATTAGTTTCAATATGTGCATATACTTTCATTGCACATAGTGAGGTGTTTGTGGGAGAGGATTCTGTCATCATATACTCATGTCATTTCAGAACCATAACTAAACTAAACCATAACTTTTTTTGTTGCTTGAATTTTGTACTTTATGAGACCCTTTGTGCATTAAAATGTAAGGATGGTGTAGCTTTTGATGCATGTTAACAGTGCAGCTCATTGTGAAGAACATGATGTCATCTTTAAATGATCTAGTGGCTGTGGTTTAAGGAATTAGTTCCTGACAAAAATAACAATATGCCCATTGTAGCAGAGGTTACCCCTTCATTCCTCAATGAAACAAATGTCTTCTGGAGAGCAACATTTTTCTGAAACTCCTCTCTTTATTCAGCAGGGTTGGTCCACATCTGCTCTGAAAGCCCAACATGATCTTTAAAACAATAGCAGAACTGACCGTGACACTTCTGTAATCGTTTGTGTATAGGGCTCAAATATTAAGAAACTGTTTTCCTTGGAAAAGCAATCAAGGAAATGGGTCAACATGCCAAATTCATGAGGGAAATCTCTCTAATTAGGTTAAAATCATTAGGACTCCTTTTCTTTCTCACTTTGTCACTTGCGTGTAGACATATGCGCATACAGTGGGGTCCAAAATTCTCTGTTTTTTTTTTTTTACAACCTCTATTATTAGCATAACAATTTACATCTAACATTTGAATGATTGTGAGTCTGATGATGTCTTAGTATTTGCAATGAATTGTTCTGTCCGCTTTAATCTTGTGTTTTTCAATGGAAACTATGAAATTGGACCATTTTGCGCAATTTGGCGTCTTCTGCCTGTTTCCATTCAAATGGCCGTTTATCGATACAATTGGTGTGCGTGATGACGTCATGCATGAAAAAAACACTTTGGCACATAAGTTTTGGTTTATCACACAGAAATCTGCCCTGAAGCCATTTCCATACAGAAATGTGTTTATCACTAATTCACCTCAGATGTTCCTAATGTTTTTCCTCTGAAGTTTGGGTAAAATGGAGATTATTGAGTCAATTCATTGAAATTAGCAGTTTACTGTCATTTTAATGAACAAATAAATGCAATCAGAAGAGGAGGAATTGCAATCTAAAGGGAGCAGTTGCCCTTCTGATAGGACTGTAATATAATACAGTAAATGTGATCCGAGGTAAAGAGGTTTAGATTTAAAATATTTAAACGTTTTAAAATGTTCAAAAGTTTGTTTTCTGAATGTGAACTCAGCATTGGAGAAATAGTTCAGATAGTTTATAGTCTTGAGAAAAGTCCAGAACATTCTGAGAGTCAGGCGACTTTATTCATCTACAGAACAGGGTAAAGCTCATTTAAGGTTGTGTAAAGAAAAGGCAGATATAGGTCTAAAAATATATATATATTTGTTTTCATTTGGTAATTTTTTTGATTCAATACAGGGAATTTTGCCGGCATTTTTTCAAAAGTAAACTAAACAATAATTTAATAGAATTGGGCTGTTCCAAATGTGTTAAATCACACTGTAGCTTTTCTTCAGTATTGTGTATTTATTTTTCATTTAAAACATCTTTGTGCACAGAAATTATATGTTTTTTGTATTGTGGGATAATTCTGTACATGCCGTCTATTATTGTGAATGTTTGGAAAAGCAACTTTAATAAATAAACGTATGTTAATTTGTTCTCCTTGTACTTGTTGATGACCGGTGCATGATACGAGATATTTGTGCTGGCACTCCTGGAAGTGTCATGTTTGAGTTATAGAGTTATAGGGTTATGTTAGGCTTATAGGTTTATAGGGTTATGTTTAGGTTATGTTTGGGTTATGTTAGGGTTGTGTTTGGGTTATGTTTAGGTTATGTTAAGTTTATGTTAGGGTTATGTTTAGGTTATGTTAGGGTTATGTTTGGGTTATGTTTGGGTTATGTTTGGGATATGTTAGGGTTATGTTAGGGTTATGTTTAGGTTATGTTTGGGTTATGTTTGGGTTATGTTTAGGTTATGTTAGGGTTATGTTTGGGTTATGTTTTGGTTATGTTAGGGTTATAGGTTTATAGGGATATGTTTGGGTTATATTTAGGTTATGTTAGGGTTATAGGTTTATAGGGTTATGTTTGGGTTATGTTAGGGTTATAGGTTTATAGGGATATGTTTGGGTTATATTTAGGTTATGTTAGGTTTATAGGGTTATGTTTAGGTTATGTTTGGGTTATGTTAGGGTTATAGGTTTATAGGGATATGTTTGGGTTATGTTTAGGTTATGTTAGGGTTATAGGTTTATAGGGATATGTTTGGGTTATGTTTAGGTTATGTTAGGGTTATAGGTTTATAGGGTTATGTTTGGGTTATATTTAGGTTATGTTAGGGTTATAGGTTTATAGGGTTATGTTTTGGATATGTTTTGGTAATTTTGGGTTATGTTTGCACTCCTGGAAGTGTCATGTTTGCAGCATCAGATCTATATGCCATTAAGATCAATCCATAATCACGTACAATTAATTGGCTTTCTAGGATGCATTTTGTTGTCATGATTAACACAGGCTAACGATTCTCTCACGTGACACTGCAATTTTGCGTTAATGCCAATTTTCACAAAAAGTGTTTCCACATCAGTTTTTTGCAACATTTGAAGTACTGACATGGAGTTATGCGCTAGAGTTAAACGGAAAAATATTATGTCGACACTCATGAAAATTTTGCGATAATTTGCGTTTCCATCGTCTCTAGTTTGATGCGCTAAAACATTTTCCGTATAAAATCCTTGGATGGAATCATAGTTAGAGAATATTTTAATGATAACAGATTGACTTCCATTGTAAGTGCCTCACTGTAATACAGATTTGTGCCTTTTTAAGAAATGGATGGATGACTTTTTGTTTTTGTTTTTATGAGCAAGGCAAATAGACTGAGAAATGTTGCATGATCCATAACCTTCCTTTGTTTTTGTTTTCAAAATCTTGTGTGGAGATACATTTTGGACCCCACTATATATACAGTACTGTATGCATCTAGTACATCTATCGTTTTACTTTCCTGCTAATTATTTTGTGAATGGCGTAGCATCATACTAGAGCAATCTGATCAGGGGTCAGTAGTGATGGGTGCTTTCCAAAAACTGCTTCATGAAGCTTTGAAAGCTTACAAATCATTTGTTTCCAAACAGTACTTTAGAGCGGGTCAAGTCACATAGCAAACGCTGTGCCATACTGTTTCTAAATGCCTGTTTCTTACTATGCTGGGGCCTTAAACTAAACACTCTGAAGCCCCACAGCACCACAGCATCAGATGGCTAATAGTCTGTGCATATTGAACAGGGAATGTGTAACAGAAAAGTTACACACTTCAGCTTTAAATGAGTTAGATGCTCTGAAACAATAAGTTAAACATTTATGAATTAAAATAATCTATAAAGCATTCAGTATCTCTTTGTGATTGTTGACGGTGTTTAAATATTTCTTGTTGCTTTGTAGTCTAAAAGACATCATTAGTGAGGTAAAGTGTGTGAAGTTGGACCTGTCATTGCAAAGACAGACTTATATGCAGATTGTCCCGTAATCGTTGGCAGATGCTGAGAAAGTTCAGCAGCAACAGAGTAAAACTGGAAGTTGTTTGGACTTTGAGCGCCGTGTTACAATGACAGATGTAAAAGCAAATGAAGACCGACTCGCTACAATTCATATCTTTTAATTTTCTTATACATGAGCAGATGGCCGAAGTGTCAGTGACCAGCAGATGAAATCAATTAAAAAGACTAAATACAGATGTGTTCACAAGGATTGAGAAATCTCTAAAAGTTCTGAATCTGTTTGTATGCTGGTGTTTCATGGCACCAGACACATGTGTTCGTTTGTCTCTCGTTAGTTCTCTCAGATTGGCTTGTATTACTAAATCAGAGTGGCCATAAAGTTATTAGACATTCAATGTGAAAACAAATATTTCTGTCTGTAGTGAGAAAATAACAGCAGAGGATCTTCACGCTTGCAATTAACCGCATAGTGAACCGTATTGGAGTAAACTTTATCAACAGGACATGATTTCTTATCTAAATTAAATTTGCTTTGTCTATGCAAACAATTTGGGGAGGAATTAGTCAGCATGTAAACTTCTGTTTTTACATCCTTTATTAGATGCTTCTTAGTTTGGGGAAAAAAATAACCTACAACTACAAACTAGGACCGTGTCTGTCCATGTTGGACACCGGTTTAATGATGTAATTCAGTCAGTAGAAGAAGGGCTAAAATGATTAATCTACATAAACATTTAAAAGAGATATTGCTGATGGCTGCAGGGGTGGATTTAGGCAGTCGCTATATTTACCGGCTGCTAAGCAGCTTCTTACTGTCATTGGTCCACGTCATCATGTGACCTGGAGCTCCACCTACTTTAAGGCCGACAGCTGATTCCCGCCCAGTCAGTTAAGATCGGTCAACATGAGCACAACGGTGTGCAGTTATTAGCGAACTGCTGCAAACTCTGTACAATCATTTGTGTAAAGACACTTTCCAAGAACATGTCATGTGATTTTCTTTTAGCTTTTTTGTATCTCAGCGAGTATTGACGCTGACTATCACACCTGGAGTCGTGAGTTTGAATCCAGGTTGTGCTGAGTGACTCCAGTCAGGTCTCCATAGCAACCAAATTGGCCCGGTTGCTAGGGAGGGTAGAGTCACATGGGGTAACCTCCTCGTCATTGCTAAAATGTGGTTTGCTCTCTGTGGGGTGCGTCGTGATTTGTGCGCGTGCGTGTGTGTGTGCTTAAACTTTTGTCACTATTTTTGTGCCTAAACTTGTCCAAAACATTGTAAATCTGCAACCAGCAGCAAGCACAGAAATGGTGTCATGGGGGTTCTGGGTATCTCAGAGCGTGCTGTGTGACTCCAGTCAGGTCTCGGTTGCTAGGGAGAGTAGAGTCACATGGGGTAACCTCCTTGTGGTCACTATAATGTGGTTCTCACTATCGGTAGGGTGTGTGGTGAGCAGTGCTTGACTGGTAATCAGGCATATCGGGCATTTTCCCGGTGGGTCGGCCGCAAAACAGACCGTTTGGGCCACGATAAGCTAAAATGAGCTGCCGTGTTATGCAGAACCGACAACAAAACGGCACCACGATATGCAGAAAAGGACAGCGAACAGTTGAACACCGCTCAACAACTTTTGGCTAAGCACTCCCAAGAACATTTGGGCCAGTTGCGACGTAAAATCCCGGCCAAATTTCACTTCCCAGTCCACCCCTGGTGGTGAGTTGTGCGTGGATGCCGCAGAGAATAGCGTGAAGCCTCCACATGCGCTAAGTCTCCACAGTAATGCGCTCAACCAGTCCCGTGGTAAGATGCGTGGATTGACGGTCTCAGACGCGGAGGCAACTGAGATTCATCCTCCGCCACCCGGATTGAGGCGAGTCACTACGCCACCACGAGGACTTGGAGCACATTGGGAATTGGCCGTTACAAATTGGGGAGAAAAAGGGGGGTCATGACTTCCAGCAGCGTAGCTCAAAAAATACTTTTTAGCAAGTGGGGTTGCAAGATTCTCCTGAGTGTGTAATTGCTGTCCGAGGCATTATAAGGCATTATTAATATATTTGTGGACATATGAATGGGAGAAATCGGATCGATTTGGTCGGATTGGTAGTCCCGCCTATATTTGACCATAATGTTGACCGACAGTTTTGGACATTTGGATCTTTTCCCATTGAAAGTACAGTGGAATGAGTTTTACTTGTATGACTAGATGTTGCAGAGTGACCTGACTTGCCTTGAAGAGACTTTGATGTTGTCCTTGTGCGTTTAGTGCATGTCAGGTGATTCAAATGTGTGTCTTCCGATCCGTGTTCTATCTCCAGCTCAGGAGTCAGTGAATTGACATGAGGCGTCCTGTGTCAGATGAGCAGGCTTGATATAGTCGGGGTGTGGAGGCACAACTGGCCTGATTTTCCTGCCCTCCCATTGACCTGCATGGATGTACGTGCACGAGCAGTAACACATGATCGGGGTCAAACCCCTCTGGGTCAGTCATGAGTGTTTGACCTCAATCATATTTGTCTGAGGGTGTGCTCGACTGTCTTGGATGAATGAGATTCTTGGGGCTTTATTCAGCAGGGATGATGTGATCATAGGAATGATGACCAGTAATAATAAACATGTCAGATTTACTTGCCAAAGTCTTGCGGTGCTGGAACTGAGTTTGGGTAGTTGATGCATAATGGGTCTGTGGAGCTTTTTTCTTGGAAAACATCAAATTGGTGTTTTTGGGCACTTTTAACACTGTAGACTTTTAGAAAGTAAAGTCTGGTCAAAACGTGTTCATGCATCACTGGAGATCAGGTCAGTTTTGTTGAATTTTTCTTCGTTTTATCTCGTATTTCATCTCAAGCGTGCTCTTCACTCACACTTGATTAACAAGTACACTAACTTTAGACTTTATTAGGGGCGACATGTTTTGGTGTGGTGGAAATGGCGCCTCAACCGTGGGACAGTCGTAATTTTAGAGACATTAATATAAATCATTTTCACACTATAAATATAGAAATGGTTTCTGTTTATTTCACTCTTGTTTAGATGATCATAGTTTTACACATGTAATAATTAAACATTTTATTATGAACTTTCATAGTTTAATATTGAATGTCTGGGTCTGAAGACTAAAACAGTCAAATCCAGACATAAAAGACATTTGAAAAGTACCAAAACTATATATATATATGTTTTATATGAACCTCTGCGACATGAAAATGCCCTAAGTAAAAGACTCGCCCATATATGATTGTATAAGGGTACGGCATAGGTCAGGGGTGTCAAACATATGCCTGTAACTTTGGTAAGACGTATTCATATTATAATTTTATTAGCAACAGAAGAACAGAGAAACATTTAAATGTGTGGTGTTGTATGTATGCTGTAGCTTGCATCATCAGTGGAGTTTCCTGTAATTACGCGGGACATTCAGCGCTTGCAGAGTCACGCGTATCAGTGAACGCCACACTTGTCTGAGGCTGACACATGTTCCACGGTGAAGTATTTCTCACAGATATAAGGACAACATGGACAGGTCCAAGGATGAAGATTAGATGTAATAACCGTTCCAATGTGTCCGTCCCATTGAACTATTATTCGTTTTAAGCAGGTTTCAGTTTCTTGGCGTTTATGTTCGGTTTCAGATGGTTTATTGAGGCTGAAGCTCCAACCAAAGAGCGAGCGGTTCTCTCTTTTTCTTGTAAATATTATTGCTTGATTCCCTTCAACACTTCAAAAAGAAAAGTGGCTGGTGAAGTTGGCATTGAAACTTTTTACCCCAGAGTTAGCTATGAGAACAGCATTATTTTATTGTCCTGCTCCACCGCTGATCTACCAGCCTCATTAAAGAAATCATATTTTACCCAAGTTATGAGATTTCAGTCTGAATCCAGTGCGGTGACATAAAAAAGCGTGCACCGTGAAATAACACCAAAACAGCACATACAGTATATATCATTTATAAAGATAAACTTTGGTCCAATCTGGCCCGGGACCCAAAATGAAGGATCCTGTAACTGCTGACCATTTCTTTTAGATAGTTGTAGATGGACTGTAGCATGAGTCATAGATTTAGGAAACAGCCCGTCTACTGGACAGTCTGAGAAAACAACAAAACAAGAATAAATGTTCAAATCCTGGTGCATTTACACAGTAACTTTCCCTTAGCAGATCTAGAGTCACTGTGTCTGTTTGTCTATTAGGTTGAATAATGTGCTTTTGTGACGCATAGCAGATTTACTGATTTACATATTAATGTGTTTGTAGTTTCCTTGTGGTGAGTGCCATCTAGTGATGACAGGGTGGCAGGGTCTCTCCAGTATCCCACACTCATGCCAGTCTTTGTATCATGTGCATGTGAAACATATGGAGTGGTGGTGGTGTAGTGCTCTAAAGCACATAACTGGTAATCAGAAGGTTGCTGGTTTGATCCCCACAGTCACCACCATTGTGTCCTTGAGTAAGGCACTTAACTCCAGGTTGTTCCGGGGGGATTGTCCCTGTAATAAGTGCACTGTAAGTCACTTTGGATAAAAGCGTCTGCCAAATGCATAAATGTAAATGTAAATATGGAGTTTAAATGCATCAGATGCATCTTTTAGTGGTGTTGCCAAGGCAAGTTTTACAGTTATTATTGCTCTTTGCATTGGCGAAATACAAACCTTTAACCCTCAATATCAAATGAATTGGTGCATAACTTGTCACTGTGCTACGGACATAAAACGGGTGGAAAAATCCCAGAGACTTTGACATTGATGGAGTGATCGGACTATATCTAGAGACCAGAACATCTTGAGATTGGTCTGTTTTGACGTGTAACACCCTATGAATCGCCAACACTACTGAAGAGCAATGCATCACAATGCATCACAATGCTCTGAACATCTTAGCAACCACATAGCAATGCTCTGTCAACCCTCAGCACCATAACATTGTTGCAGTGGGGTTTGCATGGGCAAACAACACTTAAGATCTTATTTTTCTCAGTGTGTTTTTGTCATCTCTACAGCTCTGTTGTAAGACTAGAATCATATCTTTCGAGGAACGTGTGATGTTTCTAGTAAAGACATCATCTAGCAGAACCTCTACAGCTTGCACAACAATCGATCCGGCTTAAGTTGAAATGTGTCAGAGGCTGTTCTGTAGCAGTCGAACGGTAATTGGAAACTTCAGAAGAAGCTCTGGGAAAGAACTCATGAGGCCCGTTTATTCATATCATCATCATCACAGGCACTGGATGAGCTTCACATACTGCAAATCAATTGTTTGATTACACTGAAGACAAATCATCATTGTCAGTTGAGTCTGACTTACCACTAGAGGGCAGCAGACAATGTTGTTTGATAGATGCTTCTCACTCTATTGCGTTTCCTATAGCTCTCCTATAACTGTTCTGAGACCAGTGCAGACAGACAGCACACTGGAGGTTAAGTCATTCACTAAATAGGGAGCAAGGGAGCATCCTATAGCTCTCCTATAACTGTTCTGAGACCAGTGCAGACAGACAGCACACTAGAGGTTAAGTCATTCACTAAATAGGGAGCCAGGGAGCATCCTATAGCTCTCCTATAACTGTTCTGAGACCAGTGCAGACAGACAGCACACTGGAGTTTAAGTCATTCACTAAATAGGGAGCAAGGGAGCATCCTATAGCTCTCCTATAACTGTTCTGAGACCAGTGCAGACAGACAGCACACTGGAGGTTAAGTCATTCACTAAATAGGGAGCAAGGGAGCATCCTATAGCTCTCTATAACTGTTCTGAGACCAGTGCAGACAGACAGCACACTGGAGGTTAAGTCATGCACTAAATAGGGAGCAAGGGAGCATCCTATATTTCTCTATAACTGTTCTGAGTCCAGTGCAGACAGACAGCACACTAGAGGTTAAGTCATGCACTAAATATGGAGCAAGGGAGCATCCTATAGCTCTCCTATAACTGTTCTGAGACCAGTGCAGACAGACAGCACACTGGAGGTTAAGTCATGCACTAAATAGGGAGCAAGGGAGCATCCTATAGCTCTCCTATAACTGTTCTGAGACCAGTGCAGACAGACAGCACACTGGAGGTTAAGTCATGCACTAAATAGGGAGCAAGGGAGCATTTTCTTTGTTTCTCTATAACTGTTCTGAGACCTGTGCAGACAGACAGCACGCTGGAGGTTAAGTCATGCACTAAATAGGGAGCAAGGGAGTATCCTATAGCTCTCCTATAACTGTTCTGAGACCAGTGCAGACAGACAGCACACTGGAGGTTAAGTCATGCACTAAATAGGGAGCAAGGGAGCATCCTATAGCTCTCCTATAACTGTTCTGAGACCAGTGCAGACAGACAGCACACTGGAGGTTAAGTCATGCACTAAATAGGGAGCAAGGGAGCATCCTATAGCTCTCTATAACTGTTCTGAGACCAGTACAGACAGACAGCACACTGGAGGTTAAGTCATGCACTAAATAGGGAGCAAGGGAGCATCCTATAGCTCTCTATAACTGTTCTGAGGCCAGTGCAGACAGACAGCACACTGGAGGTTAAGTCATGCACTAAATAGGGCGCAAGGGAGTTAAAAATTAGTAGTTGACATGAAATGTTACAGAGTGACACTTTTTTAGGAAAACTATTTGCTCTAAAAAGTGTTTATTAGATGCTTTTAGTTAAAAATAAAAAAGGGAAATTAAAAATTTACACAGCAGTCACGCGCGGGTCTCAGGAGGTGCATTAAACAACTGTCACTGTGTAACATTTCATTTCAACTACTCATTTTTAACAGAAAGTACTTTCAAAATTAGAAGATAAAATCAAAATAGAATACCACATCTGTCATTTAAGAGCTATTCAAAGTACTGTACTATATAAAACATAAAATAACAACAACAACAACAAAACAATAAACATTAGCTTTATGAAGCGAGTTTGATCAAACCCCTCTAGCAGCTTCAAATTCTTCAATATTTACAGTCTTTGATGAGGTTGAATATTTCATATTATTTTAAATATGTATTTATTTACACACATATACTCACACGCACCCTCACACACACACAGACATTCAAACACATACACACACACACACACACACACACACACACACTCAAACACACACTAACACACACACACACACATGCACACACTCAAACACACACATATACACTCACTCACACACACACTCAAACACACGCACACACTCACTCACTCACATACACACACACACACTCACTCACATACACACTAACACACACACACTCACTCACATACACACTAACACACACACTCACATACACACTAACACACACACTCACTCACATACACACTAACACACATAAACCCACACACACACTCACTCACTCACATACACACTAACACACACACACACACACACACACACACACACACTCACTCACATACACACTAACACACACACACACACTCACTCACCCACTCACATACACACTAACACACACACACTCACTCACATACACACTAACACACACACACACTCACTCACATACACACTAACACACACACACACACACACACACTCAAACACACACTAACACACACACACACACATGCACACACTCAAACACACACATATACACTCACTCACACACACACTCAAACACACGCACACACTCACTCACTCACATACACACACACACACTCACTCACATACACACTAACACACACACACTCACTCACATACACACTAACACACACACTCACATACACACTAACACACACACTCACTCACATACACACTAACACACATACACACACACACACACACACTCACTCACTCACATACACACTAACACACACACACACACACACACACACTCACTCACATACACACTAACACACACACACACACTCACTCACTCACATACACACTAACACACACACACTCACTCACATACACACTAACACACACACACACTCACTCACATACACACTAACACACACACTCTCACACACACATATAAACATTTTGTTACATGTTTCTTGTTTATGCATGTATAATTTGAACTACTTACAATTATTCACTTTGAGTTTGTTGATGCGTTCTTTGCCACATCTGTGCTACTGTATGTGTGATTATTTTGATCAATAACTGATGTAAGCGGTCACCGATTAGAGACCTGGTGAAGATGCAAATTGTCTTGTCCGTTGCCACATTTTCAGTGGTCGACCCACAGAAAAGGATTTTTTAAGGGTCACCTGTAATCTGCCACTGGTTTTAGCATCTGCACATGTGCTCTGTACAGGATATCCATGAAGGCTGGAGCAAACATGGATGAATGCAGGTAAAAGGCCTGTGACCGCAGCTTTCATAGCGAGCAGTGTGTGCATATCGGAGTAACAGAATCTCAGCGTGATGATCTGAGTAAATATAGCCACAGCGGGCAGGACGAGAGGCCCTCACTGACCCTCACCATCCCTAAGAGAGAGAGAAATTAATCATCTATCTCCATACATTGAGTCAGGATGCGTCCCGAAATGGCAGGAGGAGTATCACATTGCAGAGCACTCAAATGATATGAGCTTCCTCTCCAACTGATCGTTGTTCCTGTAGCACGTTCCTTGTATATCAACCCACACGTCATTAAAGAAATGAAAATACTGTCATCATTTAGTCATGTTGTTCTAAACCAATATATGACTTTCTTCTGCCAGTGGTCTGGAACACAAGCAGAATGTTATTCTCAGTCACCATGTACTGTCAATGCATTTACATACAGAACAATAAAAGTGAGGCTTAGAGTTGCCAACTGTCCTGCATAAAATTTAAACTGTCCCTTATTTTAGTGCAAACTCCCAAACATATTTAATATGAGTGCATGATAACCGTTTCTCTCCATTGTGACCTTATAACACCAGTAAACACATTTATTCATGACTTGACAATACACCGATCAGTCTCAACATTAAAAGCACCTGCCTAATATTGTGTAGGTCCCCCTCGTGCTGCCAAAACCATTCAGCCCGTTTCGCGGTTCTCCCGATGGCCAGTCCACCCCTGATTGGCCCCAAAGTGCGTCGGCCCACCGGGAAAATGCCCGGTATGCCAGATAACCAGAGATTATATTCTTCTCAACACAATTGTACAGCGCGGTGTAACAGTATAAGGACGGGCAAGGAGGAGGCGGGAACCGGCTGAACAGTAAACGTAACGTTTAGTGATAAAACACAACATAAAGCATAAACACACAGACCGCGTGCATCTCATGAACCGGTGTCTCCGGCTGCCCCATATCTCTCTCTGCCGCTGATCAGCTGATTCAGCGCCGACCGTGCTCCATCATGGCCCGTCCACGCCTCCCTCCTGGTCACACTCCTCCCCCACCCAATTCAGGTACTCAACTGCTCCTCTGCCCTCTGGTGGACACCAGCTCGGTCCTCCCAAGGCAGATGGACCCCCCGGTTGAGAAACACTGGGCTAAATGACAGTGAGAAAAACTGCAGTCTTTAAGTACAGAACTACAGTACAGCACAGGTGTCGTTAAAACATGTCCCTTGTTATAATGAAACAATATTTACTGCCCAAACAATGACACTGTAATGCACTAATGTTCAGTGTTTTCTCTCCCATAACAATCCACTTTAATGCAGGGTTGCTTAAAACAAATATGCTTAATATATACTGTATGTTTAAAACTCAAACTCAATTCTGATTGGTCAATGGTGCCATCTAGTGGTCTGATATTTCTCAGTAACAACCGCACATCCACGTATCAGACCGCTCATCCGGGTATCTGAATCATCTTTCCACAGTGAGATCTTCAAATCATTGTTGCCCATTTTATTTTTAATTTGACATTAATGTTTTAATGAGCTGGATAATGAGCAGTCTGCTGGTCATTAATTACAAATAAACATCAACTGAGAACAGACGTGGATTTATTTCTTCTCACATAATGACATTTAAATGCAAATCAGTATTTTATGTCCATGTATTTATTTATTTGATTAGTAGTTAATGAGAAGGATAATGCACTGTCAGTTGGTTGTTCTTGCTAAATAAACTCCTTCAGGCTGATACAAGAGCGGCCTCGGTGGCACGGTGGCTCAGCTCACTGTCGCCTCACAGCAAGAAGGTCCTGGGTTTGAGTCCTGGCTCAATTAGGGCCTTTCTGTGTGGAGTTTGCATGTTCATATTCATGTGAGTTTCATCTGTGTGCTCCGGTTTCCCCCACAAGTCCAAAAACATGCAGGTTAAGTGAATTGGAGACTCTAAATTGCCCCGTATGTGAGAGCGAGAGTCCCACACTGGGGGTCGCGTCAGGAAGGGCATCCAGTGTAAAACTTGTGCCAAATCAAATATACATGTGAAGCGGACCCTGCACCCACACGGGACAAACGCTAGTAAAGAAGATGATAGTAATATACTGTCTACAATCTGATGACACTTGATTTTAAACAGAAAGATGTTCTTTGAGCTTTAAAAATGAAAAATAAGCTAAATTATGGAGAAGACGCTTGACCGAAAATGTACAATTTCTCCATTGATTGAGTGTTTATTAATAGTGAGGACTGATAGAAATTGGGATATTCTTGGTTGTTGTATTTCAGCGTTTCTCCTTTTAAATGTTCAAGGGGCTGTTCACTTCTAACATGTGTTTGCATCCATTCTCACTGGTTTTTTTTATACAATTTATCCACTTTATTTCAAACGTATAGCCACAAGACTATAAGCTATAAGAAACGTGTGTGTTATCATGATTTTAGTGTGATAAAATCATTTACTAACCGCATCTGTGGAAATTTAGAGACAATTTTACAACTTTGTTGTCATGATGATGTAACGCAGCTTAACCTGATAATCTGGTAAATGATGTAACGCTAGTAAATCCCTGATTTAATCCCATTTATATCATGTTAACACACATGTCGTTTATGTCTTGTGTCTATGTATGTAATGTTTACAGATTAAACCCCAGTGACTTCCATTGTAAGTGTCTCACTGGAACACACATTTGTGCTTTTATTAAGTAAACGAGAGACGAGTTGGAATCATTTATTATTATTATTATTATTATTATTATTTATTTATTTTTATTTGTGGTAATCAACATCACAGCAAAAATGCTGTGGATTGAGCTTAACCTTTGAACCTGGAGAATTCTTTTAATTCAAGCATTCGCTGCAGCGCGTTCGTCTCTGGGTTTAAGGGATTGAGGCCTTCAGCTTCATAATCCGGATGTAGTTCTTCTCCCAGCGTTTGTATGCTGTAGGACTGTAAGATTGATTGGCGAGCTGCAGGTCAGAGTTATGTTGATGATAGCACAGTAAGTCTATTATTATCTGCGCTCCTTTTATGGGCTCATTAAATGTGTTGAGTTGTACTGCTCGTATATCAAGGTGACTCGGGGGAAGGATCGTATTTTACTCTTGGAGATGTAAAAGTTCATAGTCAAATAACTGCTGATGTACAGCAGGATTTTATCTTCGTGGCTTCTTTTTTGCAAGTGTGTTTGTTGAGGAGTTATGACAAATGGATCTGTTTATCAAACCCTGTTGTCCTCTTCTGTAATTCAAAGAAACATTGAAATATCTACAAGTCCATTAAGTTGAGTTTGGTAAACAGCATCTGTGCTCTCTTTGGTTGTCAGACACTTGGAGGCTTCCAGATTCAAATGAACTTTTTTGATTGTTTATTGTAAGGAATTAACAGTGGAAATCTGTCATATCTAACTTTGACATATTAATGAGATCTTATCGCCGCTCACTGCCTCTTGACAGCTGGTGATTACACTTCTTAGGATTCAAGATGATCAGTGTATTGTTTAAATATCAGTTAATAAATAACAGGGTTTGCACTGATTGTCGATTAGTTCTGCCCTTTCCTCCCAATTCCCACTACTTAGAAGGTCCTCACGGTGGCGCGGTTACTCGCCTCAATCCGGGTGGCGGAGGACAAGTCTCAGTCGCCTCCACTTCTGAGACAGTCAATCGGCGCATCTGATCATGTGACTCGTTCTGCATGACACCGCGGAGACTCACAGCATGTGGAGACACATGCTACTCTCCACGATCCACACACAACTCACCACACGCCCCATTGAGAGAACCACTAATCACCACCACGAGGAGGTTACCCCATGTGACTCTACCCTCCCTAGCAACCGGGCCAATTTGGTTGCAAAGGAGACCTGGCTGGAGTCACTCAGCACACCCTGAATTCAAACTCACGACTCCAGGTGTGATAGTCAGTGGCAGTACTCGCTGAGATACACAGAACCACTAGATGTCTGTTCTTAAAGGTGCAGTATGTCATAATTTTCATGTGTGAACGGCTTGTAACGCAAGTTAAAAAATTCTTCCTATGTTGCCTATTAAAGCTTGTAGACTGATTGTCATGCGAAGGGAGCGGGTCACTTTTCCCTGGAAAATCCAAAGGAAGTGACGTTTATGCTCATGAGAGTCTCAGTCCTTCTCTTCCGCTATTCAACAGCGCTAACAAACTGCAACACTAGATAACGTTATCTTAGAGATCCAGCAAATGTCCGGTTCCTGCTTATCCAGGAACCTGGGGGCAGTGGTGGCTCAGTGGTTGAGGCTCAGGGTTACTGACCAGAAGGTCGGGGGTTCAAGCCCCAGCACCACCAAGATGCCACTGTTGGGCCCTTGAGCAAGGCACTTGTTCCGGGGGGACTGGCCCTGTAGTAAGTGCACTGTAAGTCACTTTGGATAAAAGCATCTGACAAATGCATAAATGTAAATGTGAACCTGATCATGGTCGAGTGAATACTATCGTGAACATCGGCAGGCATTTGATTCCTGGAGGGACCTTCGTTTGGTTTTGGGGATCAAAACAGACCCTGAATTGGCGTTCTTCTTATTGGACAGGTAAACTTCCATAACTGCAAAGCGTGTGAAATATAGTGTTATTAGGTCATTTTAGATAACTTGATCTCGCCTGCTATCACTGACGAAACGTAAGCTACCTTGCTTCATAACTTTTAAATCATTTAAAATCTTCTCTTTATGCTAAATGTCAGGTATACAGGATAAATGTAAGCAAATACGCTGGTTTCTTGATCATAGTGCAACAGTAAAGTGTCTGTTATAGGTCGCTAGTATGTGTGTATCAGTATGCTATGGTAGCGGATAAGTAGTTTTGTAGTAAAACAATCAGAACTGTGTAATTTAATGACGCTAACTCATCTGTCAGCATGATGTCGGTGAATCACGTTCAGTCTCTTCGAACATTATATCATTGTTTTGGCCGATGCTCGTGTCACTATGGAGTGTGTGTGCGAGCACGAGCAACAGGCTGCAGTTCACTGAACGGCCACAGGTGTTACTATAGAGTGTGTGCACGAGCAACAGGCTGCAGTTCACTGAACGGCCACAGGTGTCACTATAGAGTGTGTGCACGAGCAACAGGCTGCAGTTCACTGAACGGCCACAGGTGTCACTATAGAGTGTGTGCACGAGCAACAGGCTGCAGTTCACTGAACGGCCACAGGTGTCACTATAGAGTGTGTGCACGAGCAACAGGCTGCAGTTCACTGAACGGCCACAGGTGTCACTATAGAGTGTGTGCACGAGCAACAGGCTGCAGTTCACTGAACGGCCACAGGTGTCACTATAGAGTGTGTGCACGAGCAACAGGCTGCAGTTCACTGAACGGCCACAGGTGTCACTATAGAGTGTGTGCACGAGCAACAGGCTGCAGTTCACTGAACGACCACAGGTGTCACTATAGAGTGTGTGCACGAGCAACAGGCTGCAGTTCACTGAACGGCCACAGGTGTCACTATTGAGTGTGTGCACGAGCACGAGCAACAGGCTGCAGTTCACTGAACGGCCACAGGTGTCACTATGGAGTGTGTGCGAGAGCAACAGACTGCAGTTCACTTAACGGCCACAGGTGTCACTATGGAGTGTGTGTATGAGCACGAGCAACAGGCTGCAGTTCACTGAACGGCCACAGGTGTCACTATGGAGTGTGTGCGTGAGCACAAGCAACAGGCTGCAGTTCACTGAGCGGCCACAGGTGTCACTATGGAGTGTGTGTGCGAGCACGAGCAACAGGCTGCAGTTCACTGAATGGCCACAGGTGTCACTATGGAGTGTGTGCGAGAGCAACAGACTGCAGTTCACTGAACGGCCACTGGTGTCACTATGGAGTGTGTGCACGAGCACGAGCAACAGGCTGCAGTTCACTGAACGGCCACAGGTGTCACTATGGAGTGTGTGTGTGCGCACAAGCAACAGGCTGCAGTTCACTGAACGGCCACAGGTGTCACTATGGAGTGTGTGTGTGTGCGCACAAGCAACAGGCTGCAGTTCATTGAACGGCCACAGGTGTCACTAATAACAAGCGTTTCTCAATCTGACATACTGCACCTTTAAGGAATTGAACCCTTACTGGGGGCTTGCATATTTAAAATATAATTGTTCATTGTTAGGTCATGTTAACTAATGGAGCCTTATTGTAAAGTGTTACCAATAAACAGTTTGTGTCACATGACTTTAGTTGCGCTTGTTCTGTTTTGTGACAGTCGGAGGATGCATTCCTCTATCCACAAAGTTTATCCTTGTGTATGTGCATGCAAATATTTTTGGAAGTATGCAAAAGTGATACTTAATTTACATTTATGCATTTGGCAGACGCTTTTATCCAAAGTGACTTACAGTGCAGTTATTACAGGGACAATCCCCCCGGAGCAACCTGGAGTTAAGTGACTTACTCAAGGACACAATGGTGGTGACTGTGGGGATCAAACCAGCAACCTTCTGATTACCAGATTACCAGTTATGTGCTTAGACCACTACACCACCACTCCATACTGAAGTGAAGCTTTGCCGTCATGGCAACAAAGTTGTAAAATTGGCTATAACTTTACACAAATGTGGTTTATAAGCAATTTTATCACATTAAAATCATGTTAACACCATATCGTTTATGTCTTGTGCATTTGAATGTTTATGGATTGGCTTAATTTGCTACACCTAGATTTTTGCATAAGTAAATGATTTTTGGGCACACTGCCATTTTAATGTAGCTTTGAACAGTAAAGCATTCTGATGCTGCATGTCATATGGTGATGATTGACATACGGTAAATATTGACCCCGCTGACTGGTGGACCACTTCTCGACTACTAAACCAGTAAAAATAAAACAAGCCCTTACAGGAACTCAAAGGTTTGCCCATTCATCTGCTCACATTCGTCTGTTGATTTCTTGCGCTTAAGTCTCCGTGAGGAACAAAATCAGCATGTTTCAGTGGCTCATGTCCGTCTGATCACTCGCATGACGTAGAGTTTCTTCTGCGCTCTCATTCTCTGGTTACACCAGGTCAGTCCGTTCAGAGAGCGCCAGTGATTTAGTTCATCATTCGCTTCCCAGCATGAAGGTAACTGCATAACTGAGACTGAGTTGCATGTAACACCAATCTTTGAAATGTTGAAAGACTCCTATAAAGTTGGAATCTTGTTGCCACAGAAATCCGTCACTGATGTTGGCCAGGGCTTGATTGATACCCTTGTGAAAGTTCTTCTCAACCTCACTGGGGCTCATTTCTGCAAACTGACCCGCCGTTTCTAAAAGAACTAAGAATTCCTTGGAGTATTTATTACCTTCCTTTGTTACATTTGTCAGTAGTGTGACAGTACTGTAGCTCTGCTGTTACTCTAGTTTTTCCAACAGTGAGCGGTGTAGCCCGATAAAACTTAACATGGATCATTTTTTATTTTTATTTAAAAAGCTCTCTCTCTCTCTCTCTCTTTCTCTCTCTCTCATTTTATCTCTCTCTATTCAATTCAATTCAAATGAGCTTTATTGGCATGACAAATTGTACACTGTATTGCCAAAGCATTTATATGAGCATGAAAAATAACAGAGTAGAACAAATTCTGTATTGAACAAATGTGTTAAAAAATAAATAAATAAAATAAACAGTGTATATACTTTCAGTGGTGTGAGTGAGTGAGTGAGAGTGTGTGTGTGTGTGTGTGTGTGTGTGTGTGTGTGTGTGTGTGTGTGTGTGTGTTTTTGAAGTTGGGACAAATCATTTCAAATTTGGGAAAGAAGTGTTTTCGAATGTCATTATAATTAGGGCAGGTGGTTAAGAAGTGCAGCTCTGTTTCTATTTGTCCTTGGTTACAGTACGGGCATAACCTGCCCTCTCTGGGCATCCAGCTCTGCCTGTATCTGCCCTTCTCTGTCATCAGTGCTGTCTGTCTGTCTGTCTGTCTGTCTGTCTGTATCTGCCCTTCTCTATCATCAGTGCTGTCTGTCTGTCTGTCTGTCTGTCTGTCTGTCTGTATCTGCCCTTCTCTATCATCAGTGCTGTCTGTCTGTCTGTCTGTATCTGCCCTTCTCTATCATCAGTGCTGTCTGTCTGTCTGTCTGTCTGTCTGTATCTGCCCTTCTCTATCATCAGTGCTGTCTGTCTGTCTGTCTGTCTGTCTGTATCTGACCTTCTCTATCATCAGTGCTGTCTGTCTGTCTGTCTGTCTGTCTGTCTGTCTGTATCTGCCCTTCTCTATCACCAGTGCTGTCTGTCTGTCTGTCTGTCTGTATCTGACCTTCTCTATCATCAGTGCTGTCTGTCTGTCTGTCTGTATCTGCCCTTCTCTATCACCAGTGCTGTCTGTCTGTCTGTCTGTCTGTCTGTATCTGACCTTCTCTATCATCAGTGCTGTCTGTCTGTCTGTCTGTATCTGCCCTTCTCTATCATCAGTGCTGTCTGTCTGTCTGTCTGTCTGTGTCTGACCTTCTCTATCATCAGTGCTGTCTGTCTGTCTGTCTGTCTGTCTGTATCTGCCCTTCTCTATCACCAGTGCTGTCTGTCTGTCTGTCTGTCTGTATCTGCCCTTCTCTATCACCAGTGCTGTCTGTCTGTCTGTCTGTCTGTCTGTATCTGACCTTCTCTATCATCAGTGCTGTCTGTCTGTCTGTCTGTCTGTATCTGCCCTTCTCTATCACCAGTGCTGTCTGTCTGTCTGTCTGTCTGTATCTGACCTTCTCTATCATCAGTGCTGTCTGTCTGTCTGTCTGTATCTGCCCTTCTCTATCACCAGTGCTGTCTGTCTGTCTGTCTGTCTGTATCTGACCTTCTCTATCATCAGTGCTGTCTGTCTGTCTGTCTGTATCTGCCCTTCTCTATCATCAGTGCTGTCTGTCTGTCTGTCTGTCTGTGTCTGACCTTCTCTATCATCAGTGCTGTCTGTCTGTCTGTCTGTCTGTCTACATCTGCCCTTCTCTATCATCAGTGCTGTCTGTCTGTCTGTCTGTCTGTCTGTCTGTATCTGCCCTTCTCTATCACCAGTGCTGTCTGTCTGTCTGTCTGTCTGTCTGTATCTGACCTTATCTATCATCAGTGCTGTCTGTCTGTCTGTCTGTCTGTATCTGCCCTTCTCTATCATCAGTGCTGTCTGTCTGTCTGTCTGTCTGTATCTGCCCTTCTCTATCTCCAGTGCTGTCTGTCTGTCTGTCTGTATCTGCCCTTCTCTATCTCCAGTGCTGTCTGTCTGTCTGTCTGTATCTGCCCTTCTCTATCTCCAGTGCTGTCTGTCTGTCTGTCTGTCTGTCTGTCTGTATCTGCCCTTCTCTATCTCCAGTGCTGTCTGTCTGTCTGTCTGTCTGTCTGTATCTGCCCTTCTCTATCTCCAGTGCTGTCTGTCTGTCTGTCTGTATCTGCCCTTCTCTATCATTAGTGCTGTCTGTCTGTCTGTCTGTCTGTCTGTCTGTATCTGCCCTTCTCTATCTCCAGTGCTGTCTGTCTGTCTGTCTGTCTGTCTGTATCTGCCCTTCTCTATCTCCAGTGCTGTCTGTCTGTCTGTCTGTATCTGCCCTTCTCTATCATTAGTGCTGTCTGTCTGTCTGTCTGTCTGTCTGTCTGTATCTGCCCTTCTCTATCTCCAGTGCTGTCTGTCTGTCTGTCTGTATCTGCCCTTCTCTATCATTAGTGCTGTCTGTCTGTCTGTCTGTCTGTCTGTATCTGCCCTTCTCTATCTCCAGTGCTGTCTGTCTGTCTGTCTGTATCTGCCCTTCTCTATCTCCAGTGCTGTCTGTCTGTCTGTCTGTATCTGCCTTTCTCTATCTCCAGTTCTGTCTGTCTGTCTGTCTGTCTGTATCTGCCCTTCTCTATCTCCAGTGCTGTCTGTCTGTCTGTCTGTCTGTCTGTCTGTATCTGCCCTTCTCTATCTCCAGTGCTGTCTGTCTGTCTATATCTGCCCTTCTCTATCTCCAGTGCTGTCTGTCTGTCTGTATCTGCCCTTCTCTATCTCCAGTGCTGTCTTTCTGTCTGTCTGTCTGTCTGTCTGTCTGTATCTGCCCTTCTCTATCATCAGTGCTGTCTGTCTGTCTGTCTGTCTGTCTGTATCTGCCCTTCTCTATCTCCAGTGCTGTCTGTCTGTCTGTCTGTATCTGCCCTTCTCTATCTCCAGTGCTGTCTGTCTGTCTGTCTGTATCTGCCCTTCTCTATCTCCAGTGCCGTCTGTCTGGCTGTCTGTCTGTCTGTCTGTATCTGCCCTTCTCTATCTCCAGTGCTGTCTGTCTGTCTGTCTGTCTATATCTGCCCTTCTCTATCTCCAGTGCTGTCTGTCTGTCTGTATCTGCCCTTCTCTATCTCCAGTGCTGTCTGTCTGTCTGTCTGTATCTGCCCTTCTCTATCATCAGTGCTGTCTGTCTGTCTGTCTGTCTGTCTGTATCTGACCTTCTCTATCATCAGTGCTGTCTGTCTGTCTGTCTGTATCTGCCCTTCTCTATCATTAGTGCTGTCTGTCTGTCTGTCTGTCTGTCTGTATCTGCCCTTCTCTATCTCCAGTGCTGTCTGTCTGTCTGTCTGTATCTGCCCTTCTCTATCATTAGTGCTGTCTGTCTGTCTGTCTGTCTGTCTGTCTGTCTGTCTGTATCTGCCCTTCTCTATCTCCAGTGCTGTCTGTCTGTCTGTCTGTCTGTCTGTATCTGCCCTTCTCTATCTCCAGTGCTGTCTGTCTGTCTGTCTGTATCTGCCTTTATCTCCAGTTCTGTCTGTCTGTCTGTCTGTCTGTATCTGCCCTTCTCTATCTCCAGTGCTGTCTGTCTGTCTGTCTGTCTGTCTGTCTGTATCTGCCCTTCTCTATCTCCAGTGCTGTCTGTCTGTCTATATCTGCCCTTCTCTATCTCCAGTGCTGTCTGTCTGTCTGTATCTGCCCTTCTCTATCTCCAGTGCTGTCTGTCTGTCTGTCTGTCTGTCTGTCTGTATCTGCCCTTCTCTATCTCCAGTGCTGTCTGTCTGTCTGTCTGTCTGTCTGTATCTGCCCTTCTCTATCTCCAGTGCTGTCTGTCTGTCTGTCTGTATCTGCCCTTCTCTATCATTAGTGCTGTCTGTCTGTCTGTCTGTCTGTCTGTCTGTATCTGCCCTTCTCTATCTCCAGTGCTGTCTGTCTGTCTGTCTGTCTGTCTGTATCTGCCCTTCTCTATCTCCAGTGCTGTCTGTCTGTCTGTCTGTATCTGCCCTTCTCTATCATTAGTGCTGTCTGTCTGTCTGTCTGTCTGTCTGTCTGTCTGTATCTGCCCTTCTCTATCTCCAGTGCTGTCTGTCTGTCTGTCTGTATCTGCCCTTCTCTATCATTAGTGCTGTCTGTCTGTCTGTCTGTCTGTCTGTATCTGCCCTTCTCTATCTCCAGTGCTGTCTGTCTGTCTGTCTGTATCTGCCCTTCTCTATCTCCAGTGCTGTCTGTCTGTCTGTCTGTATCTGCCTTTCTCTATCTCCAGTTCTGTCTGTCTGTCTGTCTGTCTGTATCTGCCCTTCTCTATCTCCAGTGCTGTCTGTCTGTCTGTCTGTCTGTCTGTCTGTATCTGCCCTTCTCTATCTCCAGTGCTGTCTGTCTGTCTATATCTGCCCTTCTCTATCTCCAGTGCTGTCTGTCTGTCTGTATCTGCCCTTCTCTATCTCCAGTGCTGTCTTTCTGTCTGTCTGTCTGTCTGTCTGTCTGTATCTGCCCTTCTCTATCATCAGTGCTGTCTGTCTGTCTGTCTGTCTGTCTGTATCTGCCCTTCTCTATCTCCAGTGCTGTCTGTCTGTCTGTCTGTATCTGCCCTTCTCTATCTCCAGTGCTGTCTGTCTGTCTGTCTGTATCTGCCCTTCTCTATCTCCAGTGCCGTCTGTCTGGCTGTCTGTCTGTCTGTCTGTATCTGCCCTTCTCTATCTCCAGTGCTGTCTGTCTGTCTGTCTGTCTATATCTGCCCTTCTCTATCTCCAGTGCTGTCTGTCTGTCTGTATCTGCCCTTCTCTATCTCCAGTGCTGTCTGTCTGTCTGTCTGTATCTGCCCTTCTCTATCATCAGTGCTGTCTGTCTGTCTGTCTGTCTGTCTGTATCTGACCTTCTCTATCATCAGTGCTGTCTGTCTGTCTGTCTGTATCTGCCCTTCTCTATCATTAGTGCTGTCTGTCTGTCTGTCTGTCTGTCTGTATCTGCCCTTCTCTATCTCCAGTGCTGTCTGTCTGTCTGTCTGTATCTGCCCTTCTCTATCATTAGTGCTGTCTGTCTGTCTGTCTGTCTGTCTGTATCTGCCCTTCTCTATCTCCAGTGCTGTCTGTCTGTCTGTCTGTCTGTCTGTATCTGCCCTTCTCTATCTCCAGTGCTGTCTGTCTGTCTGTCTGTATCTGCCTTTATCTCCAGTTCTGTCTGTCTGTCTGTCTGTCTGTATCTGCCCTTCTCTATCTCCAGTGCTGTCTGTCTGTCTGTCTGTCTGTCTGTCTGTATCTGCCCTTCTCTATCTCCAGTGCTGTCTGTCTGTCTATATCTGCCCTTCTCTATCTCCAGTGCTGTCTGTCTGTCTGTATCTGCCCTTCTCTATCTCCAGTGCTGTCTTTCTGTCTGTCTGTCTGTCTGTATCTGCCCTTCTCTATCATCAGTGCTGTCTGTCTGTCTGTCTGTATCTATCTGCCCTTCTCTATCATCAGTGCTGTCTGTCTGTCTGTATCTGCCCTTCTCTATCATCAGTGCTGTCTGTCTGTCTGTATCTGCCCTTATATATCATCAGTGCTGTCTGTCTGTCTGTCTGTATCTGCCCTTATATATCATCAGTGCTGTCTGTCTGTCTGCCTGTATCTGCCCTTCTCTATCATCAGTGCTGTCTGTCTGTCTGTATCTGCCCTTCTCTATCGCCAGTGCTGTCTGTCTGTCTGCCTGTATCTGCCCTTCTCTATCATCAGTGCTGTCTGTCTGTCTGTCTGTCTGTCTGTATCTGCCCTTCTCTATCTCCAGTGCTGTCTGTCTGTCTGTCTGTATCTGCCCTTCTCTATCTCCAGTGCTGTCTGTCTGTCTGTCTGTATCTGCCTTTCTCTATCTCCAGTTCTGTCTGTCTGTCTGTCTGTCTGTATCTGCCCTTCTCTATCATTAGTGCTGTCTGTCTGTCTGTCTGTCTGTCTGTATCTGCCCTTCTCTATCTCCAGTGCTGTCTGTCTGTCTGTCTGTATCTGCCCTTCTCTATCATTAGTGCTGTCTGTCTGTCTGTCTGTATCTGCCCTTCTCTATCTCCAGTGCTGTCTGTCTGTCTGTCTGTATCTGCCCTTCTCTATCTCCAGTGCTGTCTGTCTGTCTGTCTGTATCTGCCTTTCTCTATCTCCAGTTCTGTCTGTCTGTCTGTCTGTCTGTATCTGCCCTTCTCTATCTCCAGTGCTGTCTGTCTGTCTGTCTGTCTGTCTGTATCTGCCCTTCTCTATCTCCAGTGCTGTCTGTCTGTCTATATCTGCCCTTCTCTATCTCCAGTGCTGTCTGTCTGTCTGTATCTGCCCTTCTCTATCTCCAGTGCTGTCTGTCTGTCTGTCTGTCTGTATCTGCCCTTCTCTATCATCAGTGCTGTCTGTCTGTCTGTCTGTCTGTATCTATCTGCCCTTCTCTATCATCAGTGCTGTCTGTCTGTCTGTATCTGCCCTTCTCTATCATCAGTGCTGTCTGTCTGCCTGTATCTGCCCTTATATATCATTAGTGCTGTCTGTCTGTCTGTCTGTATCTGCCCTTATATATCATCAGTGCTGTCTGTCTGTCTGCCTGTATCTGCCCTTCTCTATCATCAGTGCTGTCTGTCTGTCTGCCTGTATCTGCCCTTATATATCATCAGTGCTGTCTGTCTGTCTGTCTGTATCTGCCCTTATATATCATCAGTGCTGTCTGTCTGTCTGTCTGTATCTGCCCTTATATATCATCAGTGCTGTCTGTCTGTCTGTCTGTATCTGCCCTTATATATCATCAGTGCTGTCTGTCTGTCTGCCTGTATCTGCCCTTCTCTATCATCAGTGCTGTCTGTCTGTCTGCCTGTATCTGCCCTTATATATCATCAGTGCTGTCTGTCTGTCTGTCTGTCTGTATCTGCCCTTATATATCATCAGTGCTGTCTGTCTGTCTGTCTGTATCTGCTCTTATATATCATCAGTGCTGTCTGTCTGTCTGTCTGTATCTGCCCTTATATATCATCAGTGCTGTCTGTCTGTCTGCCTGTATCTGCCCTTCTCTATCATCAGTGCTGTCTGTCTGTCTGTATCTGCCCTTCTCTATCGCCAGTGCTGTCTGTCTGTCTGCCTGTATCTGCCCTTCTCTATCATCAGTGCTGTCTGTCTGTCTGTATCTGACCTTCTCTATCTTCAGTGCTGTCTGTCTGTCTGTCTGTATCTGCCCTTCTCTATCACCAGTGCTGTCTGTCTGTCTGTCTGTCTGTATCTGCCCTTCTCTATCTCCAGGCTGTGGTCGCTCAGTCTGTCTCTCGTCATTTGTTTCCTCAGTTTGTGGTCTCTGACTGTACTCAGGTATTCTGCTGTCGAAACTGCATTCTGCATGTTTCATTCCAATAAGTTCGGTACTTTTCTTTTTGTGCATGAATGATTTGTTTGTGCCGGATTGTGTGGATGAGGGTGTCCGTGTCCTGAGGCTGATTATTGTTAGTCTGTTTGTGGAGTCTCAGGACCAGCTGGATGATGGGACTCTTCTCAGTGTTCACTTCATGCATTGTTCGGTGTGTTCCTCTGTACTCTCAGGATACTCTTACAGAACTCTGTATGAGGGCTTCAATCAGATTTCTGTCCCATTTGTCAAATTGGTGATTTAGGAGAGGACCCCAAACTTCACTGCCATATAGTGCAACAGGTTCAATGACTGACTGGAATATTTTGAGCCAGATTCTGATTGGTATTTCAGATTGGATAGATGTTTTAATGGCATAGAAAGTCCTTCTTGCTTTCTCTTTCAGTTCATTCACGGCCAAGTTTCCGTTTGCACTGAATTTCAGCCCAAGCTAAGTGTAGTTTGTGGCACCCTCATACCAAGGGTGAAACTGTATCTCTTTTCCTGACATTTGGGTCTTTTCTGGAATGTTAGGACTTTAGTTTTAGTTGGGATAATGGTCAGGTCTGACAGAACTGATGCAGGATGTCTCTCTCTCTCGCTCTCTCTCATGTAAAGTCATTGTTTTTTGCATTTCATAAATACTGTTGATATAATCTTATAATTAGCTGATTATCTTGTCCCCTTCAGTAGCTTCAATGAAAATGGCCACATTTTTGTGTATTAGCTTGTTGTGTCAGTGAATGTCATTTTAAAAAGCGTCGCTTTGTAGTGGGCTAAAGCACTGAACTGGTAATCAGGAGGTTGTTGGTTCGATCCACTCAGTCACCACCATTGTGTCCTTGAGTAAGACACTTAACTCCAGGTTGCTCCGGGGGGATTGTCCCTGTAATAAGTGCACTGTAAGTCACTTTGGATAAAAGCATCTGCCAAATGCACTATTTGTACTGTCTGCACTGTCATTTACAATTGAGATGTATTGCCGAAAAAAAAAAAACACTCCTTTTAGACCCCAGTCACAATTGTAATCTACAGTGTAGATTACCTGCAGGGTTCCAGAAATGTCTCCAACTTCTGCATTGGCTAGTGCACTGCATCAAACAGAGACTGTGACTGAAGCTTGGAGACAGCAGCAGGGTTTCCGTTTGCCGGTAATCAGTACCGCCGCTCCTATACACATATTACGCATTCTGCGTAAGGCACCGACTCCCCAGAAACTCCACTGGCTGCCTTTACTGGCACGTTATACGTTGTTGAAGGTCCCGGTCGCAGTTGCGGGCGCCTCGCGCTCACACCTTTACTTCACACTCGAACTGCACCTCGCAACTTCTGCCTCAAGCTCGCACCACGCCGCAAGTCTGTCTAGCAGCTGCAATCATTTTTCAAAGTTCTGAGCTCTATCTGTGCTTCATGGGCATGTTCTACTGCTGTGCTATATTGATAAAACGCACATTAAGCGTTAACGGCGTTAAAAAACTTTGTGCCGTCAAACGAATTTTGCGTTCAAGTTATTAATGCACTAAATTCGACAGCACAAAAAAAAATATTTGACTTGATTTCATTTTAATTTTTTCTACTTTGTCAGTAAAATCTGAATGTTCTCTCTTTGCACCGTCAAACAAACAAGTGATAGTCAGAGCTGAAGTATTTTACCACCCTGAAACGGAACTGTTGATCAGATTTTAGGAGGGAATGCACTATAGGATGCTCCCTTGTGCTGCTGTGATCAGCACCATGTTGTTTTGTCACATTTATCAACATGCATTGAATGTTTAACCTTTCAATGACAGCCCAAACTGTCCTGAGATCAGCCAGTTTAAATTGAATGTAATCAAGCACAATGAATAGCGAAGCCAAGACAATGTACGCTTATGAGGACGCAGGGTTGCACGAGGTTAAATGAGACTCTTTCAAGTCAAATGAAAGGTAGCAAGAAAGCCGTTGCTGGTAGTGATGTGATGAATGAAATGAGTCATGACTGTGACTTGGAGGAAAGCACTCAAACTCGGGTTGCTCGAGGTGAACGGTCCCTGCAATGAAATGTACTGGAAGTCACTTTTGATAAAAGCATCTGCAAAGTGAGACAGCAAACGCTGTGGAGTCCCATGTGTAAGGCCAATAATCTCTGGCCTTATGGAGCGCAACAATGGCCACCCAACTTGCGAGCCGTCTACGGAAGTATTTTTCCCATTCATTTTTTTCCCGTAGGGATATCATAAAATCCATAAAACAGTTGCAATCCATGAACCAAACCAACCAGCGCCGAGGTGAATCACAACATTAGGTTGTGACATGATCGTTTGTCTTAAAAGAATAGAGTGATGTATGTGTGGCAGGGCGGAGGACGGGACCGGGTGTGTAGGATCACGACCCGGCCCCGCCCACCGCCCTGCCACAGTATGCTTTATATTGCACTGTTCGATTTCACTTTGGCTCCTGTTCTTTCTTCATAATAATAATAAAGAAATAGTCTGGAATTCATTCTGAAATCTTGGAATTGGAGGGCGATTACAAGCAGCCCTACCGTCTAGAGTCCCTTTGGGAGACTAGGAATTTTCTGGAATATTCCTCATTCTGCCCATGGGCACATTAACCACCGGTGACCTCCTTTTCCTCTCCGTTAATACACCTGCTGCAGACAGGTATTCACTTTCTCCGTGTGAAGCTTTTTGCTTTTGATAGCCGCCTCTCCCTAGATAAGAGCCTCATATTCGTGAAGGGTGCTGGTGTGCTCCGGGGTGTCCTCCGGGGTGTCCAGTCAACCTGACAGTTCACTTCTCCTGTGATAATCTTCATGCACAGCAGGGAATGTGAGGGAACGTCAGAGGCAGTTGTGTTGAATCACTTTGATTCCATGTGTGCATGTGTAATTATTACAGTCGCAAGATGTCGTCCCAGTTTTTCACCTCTGCCGCGCCTCTGGCGTTACTGACATCCTCGCAAATGATGCTTCAGTCTTCGCTCGGGTTCAGTCATCTAAAGAAGAGGTTTGGAGATCTGTATGTATTTTTTGCTGATTCAATTTGTATTTCCACTTTTGCAAGGTGGCATATCCGTGGGGCTTTTCAAAGGATGGTAGTATATTGCAAATCCTCAGAAGATTGACGGCTAATCTCAGCACGCTTTGTGGGTTTCAAGTATGTGATCACTTGTCCTAAACGGTGTCCCGGTCTGTCACTAATACACCTGGCAGAAGTTTGAGTAATGTGATGAAAGCACATCCAGTCTGAGGTGTGAAGATAGGAAAAGACTCTCTTATCTGTTGAGTTGAATCCTGATTTTTCTAAAGGTTTCACTTTGAAGTTTCTCTGGTTTGCACGTGGAGTCTCCATGCACACATTTTGAGATATATCTATCTGCAGAGCCATGCGTCACAGTTTTAGGACAACAGCGCCATGCAAGCAGTCTCAGGCCGGAGGTTAGGGGCGAGCTAATGGAGACATAGCAGTGTCTGGATCAATGCCTGCGCCACCTTCAGTGTTGAAGCATAATTTCTTACATTTGTTTGCTTTATTAGATTTTGTGATATTCTCCCCAATGTGTAACGCCCAATTCCCAGTGCGCAAGTCCTCGTGGTGGCGTAGTGACTCACCTCAATCTGGGTGGCGGAGGATGAATCTCAGTTGCCTCCGAGACCATCAATCTTTGCATCTTATCACGTGACTTGTTGAGCGTGTTACTGTGGAGACGTAGCGTGTGTGGAGGCTTCACGCTATTCTCCACGGCATCCACACACAACTCACCACACGCCCCACCGAGAGCGAGAACCACATTATAGTGACCACGAGGAGGTTACCCCATGTGACTCTACCCTCCCTAGCAACCGGCCCAATTTGGTTGCTAAGGAGACCTGACTGGAGTCACTCATCACACCCTGGATTCAAACTCACGACTCCAGGTGTGACAGTCAGTGTCAATACTCGCTGAGGTACACAGACCCCAGATTTGAATACTTTCTTAAACATTTAATGTAACAATTTTCAATAAGGATCCATTTGTTAACATTATTTAATGCTGTAGGTATCATGAACGAACAATGAACAATATTTTTAACCATTTTTTTTTTTAATGTTGTTCAAATTAATGGATAAGCACAATAGTTCTTTGATAGTTAATAGTCATGAACTAATGTTAACATTCAGATTTGAAAAGCAGTACAATTATATATACTTATTTCCTGTTGTAATGCATTTATTGGTTCTTTGGAAAGAACAACACAATAGAACAAATCAATACAGTATGTAACAAAATTACTTTATTAACATTTTCCAAACTCTACAGTATAAAGACAATTTGAGTAACATTAAAGATTTGTGATGTTGACTGAATGAAAGAACTAGTATTCATTGCAATGCTCATTAAACCCCCATTTAATATTAATCAGGCTGTTTTTTCACTTTAGATTTGGAATGAACATTATTTGTGTCAGGAGATCCTGCGCTGCTTTAAACTTCATGTGAAAAGCACATCTTGTTCTGCTTTTAGCGATGGCACTTCCAATATAAAGATAATTCATCCAATCTGGTCATTAGTTGACTCTTCAAAAGCTCGGAGGCAATGGGTACAAAGTTTGAGTTAACAGCAAGAAGAACTAGCTGCACAGTGGACTTTACAGAATTGATATTTTTATGTGGTAAAATGTGACAAAAACAGTCCTGCAATGTTCTTTCAACATTAGTTTTATAAGAGGATCTTTCTCCAGCGCTTGATGATTGGCACGGACTTGCTAATTTAATTTTAGTGTGTATATGAGTGAAATATCCTCACTAAATGCATGACAAAGGTTAATGTATAAAATATGAATAAAGTATATAATCAGTATGATCAGGTCCCCGACGTGAAGCAGAGACTCTTGTATCACCCTGAAGGGGCGGAGCTTAATAAAAACAATCATCTGTAATTGGAAAAGCACAGTCTGAAATGCAGTCCGATAAGTCTATGGATGTGGGGTTGTTACTCAGAAATATATGAGTAACTGAGTTGGGCCGGCTGTGTCTCAGGTGGTAGAGCGGGTCGGCCACTAATCGCAGGGTTGGTGGTTCGAATCCCGGCCCACATGTCATGCCGAATTGTCCTTGGAAAAGACACTGAACCCCAAGTTGCTCCCAATGGCAGACTAGCACCTTACATGCAGCTCTGCCGCCATTGGTGTGTGAATGGGTGAATGAGTCACAGTGTAAAGCACTTTGAATACGGCTAAGGTTAAAAAGACGCTATATAAGTGCAGATCATATCAGACCGCTGGATGCCGCCATTGATCAAAAAGATGAGAGTATTTTAGAGACCCATGCAATAATACATTTTAATAGTAAAAGAAAACATTACATTATCGTCATGCGACCCAATAATACTCAATATGCAGTAATGCAATAATATATTTTTTTGCCTTCGCTATACGCTACGCTTTCATTAATTTAAACCGGCTGATCTCAGTTCAGATGAGTCTGGTCTGTCAGTGAAGGGTTAAACTTTCAATACACAGAGTCATGTGACAAAACAACATGGTGTCGATCACAGAGGAGTTTGTCTTTGGGAGAAACGCCAACAAAACTACATCTGGTAAAAACCTCTTTTGTCACTTCTCACCTCAGCTTACGCTACGCCTACGTCATACGCCGGAACTCAACTCTTTCCTGAACGACTATAGGCGATATATAAATCCTACTGTATATTTTCTGTACATTATCACAATGAGTATAAATATATTCTTGCAAACCTGATAAATGTGTCTTTCAGAGGCTTTATATGGGGTTATGATGAAAATAAGGTGCATTTCAAACTGTTCTGAGACCAGTGCAGACAGACAGCACACTGGAGGTTAAGTCATGCAGTAAATAGGGAGCAAGGGAGCATCCTATAGCTCTCATATAACTGTTCTGAGACCAGTGCAGACAGACAGCACACTGGAGGTTAAGTCATGCACAAAATAGGGAGCAAGGGAGCATCCTATAGCTCTCATATAACTGTTCTGAGACCAGTGCAGACAGACAGCACACTGGAGGTTAAGTCATGCACTAAATAGGGAGCAAGGGAGCATCCTATAGCTCTCCTATAACTGTTCTGAGACCAGTGCACACAGACAGCACACTGGAGGTTAAGTCATGCACTAAATAGGGAGCAAGGGAGCATCCTATAGCTCTCATATAACTGTTCTGAGACCAGTGCAGACAGACAGCACACTGGAGGTTAAGTCCTGCACTAAATAGGGAGCAAGGGAGCATCCTATAGCTCTCATATAACTGTTCTGAGACCAGTGCAGACAGACAGCACACTGGAGGTTAAGTCATGCACTAAATAGGGAGCAAGGGAGCATCCTATAGCTCTCCTATAACTGTTCTGAGACCAGTGCACACAGACAGCACACTGCACTAAATAGGGAGCAAGGGAGCATCCTATAACTCTCCTATAACTGTTCTGAGACCAGTGCAGACAGACAGCACACTGGAGGTTAAGTCATGCACTAAATAGGGAGCATCCTATATCTCTCCTATAACTGTTCTGAGACCAGTGCAGACAGACAGCACACTGGAGGTTAAGTCATGCACTAAATAGGGAGCAAGGGAGCATCCTATATCTCTCTATTTAGTTAAGTGCGTTCACTCCTAAAATCTGATCAAAAGTTCAGTTTCAGGCTGCAGATGATGTTTGGATCACTCAACGTGTTTGACACACATGGGACGATGATCATCAGTACATAGATTCAACATTTCAAATGTTGTATTTAAACATGATTGACAGTGATTGGATGATACTAGTCATTAGTTTAAGTTGCTAATTTGTGATTGGTAAAATTCTTCAGCTCTGACTATCTCTTCTTTGTTTGATGGTGAAAAAAACAAACAAAAACATTGCAACGTAACAGTTTAGAGACTTTCTATAGCTTGGTATTATTAAAAATGTCGTAATTTAGTCCTGCTGTCCCCATATGAGGACATCTATTTTTATGAAAATGATTTGCTCTTCAAAAAGATGTTTTTTTTTTGCATGTTTTTAAGGTGCTACTATTTACAAATTAAAAAGAGACGTGACATGCACACAGCAGTCGTGCTCGGGTCTCATGAGTTTATTCAATTTAACTGAAGTATGAGTTGGATGAACTACTTTTATGACACTGTAATGGTGCTTTTTCATCCTTTTTGCAGCTTAAAATCTTGAGTCCCAATTACCAGCACACTCTTTAAAATATGAGGTTTGACGTTATCATCGTTGCCGCTGTATTTGATTTTTGAACACTTATACTGTTTTCTATTCATCACAAAAAGTTATAATTTTACTGCATAATACTTTGAATATGACACACAATCCATCAGGACAATTTCTTTATGCTTTGGATCCTTTTTAAGTTTTAAAATAAGTCACTTTCTACCGCAGTTGTGTTGAGAAGACGCCCGAGATAACCATCTCCGTTTGTGTTCTGCCTACGAATCAAAAGTCATACGGGTTTAGAATATAGTAAATGTCACTTGCATTAATAATGATTTGCACACACTTGCGCACAGGGTTTACACACATACATACATGGTTAGTGAATGAGACTCATGGTGTGTAAGTGAAACCCAGTTTGGCATTTTGCACCTGTTTCTGAGCAGCACGTAAATCAGCAGGCTGTGTTTCTCTCTCACTGGTCAAGTCAGCTCTGCACATCTCTCCTTATCCCATAGAGAACAACAAATTATGGATGTCTAATCCCTCTGGTTCACTCCGTCCTCTTCACTTGCCCAGTCTCAGGATCCATCTGCCATTTACAACACTAGCATCCATCTTCGCTCTGGATATTAAAGGAATAGTTCACACAGAAATGGAAATTCTGTCATCATTTACCTTGACACTGTTCCTAACCCAAATGACTCTGTCTTTCATGGAACACGAAATCATTTTCATTATTGGATGAAATATCTCTTTAATTCCTGTGTGTCATAGCAGTGCACTATTCAAACAGCACATGTTTTGAGCGGCTAGGGAGACGCTAACTAACCCCGGCGGAGCGATGTTCTGGTCTGTGTCTAATCCGTTCGGGAAAAGTGGTCCCTGGAGAACAGATGGCTGTGTCAGGCACATGAAACTTGAGATGCCAGAGGTCATTAGTTGTTTTCTGTCACAGCGGTCTGTTAAGGGACAGTGGAGTGTACTGCAGAATGAAAGTCATGGCCAGCTCAGTGCCTCCACATGGCATCTAATGAACTCTATCTGAGACGGGTAAATGTCTTGAGAGTGCCGCACATTTATGTCTATATAATTACGCACTCCAAACGTTCCACACAGATTCAGCTGATGTAGATCGCAGAGTATTATAATACACAAATGCAAACAGTGTTGTCGTGAAATAAAGCAGAGCTTTTCCACTGTAGCAAAACAGTGTCGGAGTGTCTAAAAAGGAAACAGTGTGCCGTTATATCCTGTATTTAATACATCCTTTATTAAAGTTCAAATAATAAGGAAGCGGGCTGTATAAATAAGCTCAAACTCTTAAACTGGCATTTGTGTGTGCAGTCAGAGCCGCTTATGAGAAGCCACTGGCGCGGAGACGCTTGCCACTTGAACAGAGACGCTCACCGCTGGCGCAGAGACGCTCGCCACTTGAACAGAGACGCTCACCGCTGGCGCAGAGACGCTCGCCACTTGAACTGAGACGCTCGTCACTGGCGGGGAGACGCTTACCACTCACTAGGAGACGCTCATCAATGGGGCGGAGACGCTCACCACTCGCGTGGAGACGTGCATCACTGTCGCGGAGACGCTTACCACTCGCTAGGAGACGCTCATCAATGGGGCGGAGACGCTCACCATTGGCGCAGAAACGCTAATCAATGGGGTGGATTAGCCATTCATCATTAAAAGATGATTTTGTCATTTATTGTTAGTAAGCACATTTAATACATCCTTTTAAGTCGGAGATTTAACACACACACACACACACACACACACACACACACACATACTTAATCTTCAGAGTTTCACGTATCGCTTTGCATTTTCTTTCCATCATAAACGCAGATCCTAGTTTGCATGATTCCAACAAGATCCGAATACCAGTCGAGTATATTTCAGGAAGAATCCAGATATTGCCTCACTTGGCTTTGCTTTCAAATGCCCTGTCCCAAATGGCACTCAACGCCCTCGCGGCCCTCCCCGGGTCCAGACTTTGGTGATGTAAGGGAGTGAAGTCCAATGGGGCGCTAGTCAGGAAGAGTTATAGAAGTGTGCATTTGGAACAGACTTCAATATTTAAATCAGATGACCCTTTTTTAAACATTATTTTCTTCATACACATGCAGTTTTACCAGTTATAATTTGAAGTCTTGGCATTGATAGAAAGGCCATATGAACACTTTAAACTAACTTTTGAATATTTATGTTTATTAATCAATTCCATGCAAAGCATTAACAGTAAAGCATTAGATAACGCAATCAAGAACCAATGCACGAACATTTAGCACATTTCGCGGCCGACCCACCGGCCCGCTCGGTTCTCCCGATGGCCAGTCCGCCCCTGATCGGCCCCAAAGTGAGTCGGCCCACTAGGAAATGCCCGGTATGCCAGATTACCAGTCCAGACCGGCTCTGGGCCCCACAAACCCATCCCATAGCACCGCCCAAGATGATCAATATTTCAGTTAGACTTTGCAGAGGTCTGTCTATCCTGCCCATGCACTTTGACTTCTCCATGTTGCTCGCCTTCTGTTCATCTTTTGCTCTTTCTTGTGATCTGACTCAGCGAGTGGATTCTGAACACCACGCTGGCCCTCTGCCCACAGACATGACCAAGAATTGATTCTTCTATCTTCCTTTATTCTGTTCATCTCCTCTCTCTTGTATACCCATTCCTCATTTACCCATGTTGCACTTCTCTGTGGCACTCAACCCTTCATCCACAGCAATCACTTTCCAAGCTGGGATGTTTGAATCATGAGGAAGGATCAGATATTTATATCTCCTGCCCTACAGCGTCAGAGTCAGAGGAACGTAAACCTATTAATCTTGTCATCTCTGCTCGTTTAAATCATAGTTCTGTGCATCTCTGCACACATTCCTGAGGCACTTTAAATAACCATGAGGATTAATGTATGTGTACATGTATCTGTTAGCAGACCGCTGTGAAGGAAACGCTCCAAATCTGTCCTTAGGCGGTTCCACTGTCAGTTGGATCAATTATAATATACCTGTTTTTCCCATTATACACATTTTTGCTCATCCTCTTTAATCTCCTCAGCCAAACTACACTAGTATATTAGTTTAAACGGCACTTGAGGGATGCGGTGGGGCGGCATTGGAATTTGTATATATTCTGTGATGTACACTGGCTTTCATCCCAGTGGAAATGGAGGAAAAGCCAGTTTATATTTCACAGGAATAGCTCGTTGAAAAGCCAAACCTCGCCAAATTTATTTTACAGGTCAGAGTTCTCATGGTCTTGGAAAACCTGGAAATATTAGGGAATTTTATAAATGTGATTTTTAAGCCTCAAAAAGTCTTAAAATAAAATAAAAAAATCTCAAAGTCCTTGAAATGTCCATATTGAATCAAAATGATTCTAGTTAAGCTTGCATCTAAAATATTGATTTTAGAAATGTTAGAATTTAAGTGCAATATCTATAAAACAACAAAAACAATTATAGTAGTAATAACAATAATAATAATAATTCCTTATCCAGTAGAAAACAGCTGGAAAAAAGTCATAGAAAAGTTGTGGAAATGAATCAGTCAAAATCAAATCTTGGAAAACCTGGAAATGTCAGGGCGTTTTAAAATGATGATTTCTAGGCCTGGAAAACTCATGGAAATTCCGTCAGTGAATATTTTTAGTAAAGCTTAATTTTAAATTGCATTGGCCAAACCTGATGTTCTTTATACAATCTCTATAAAATAATTGTAAAAAAAAAAAAACTTGAAACAAAAAATACAAATATTGAAAATCATACCATGCATGGACATTTTTAAATCGTTTATTTTTTTTTTTTTTTAATTATGCTTATCTCTAAAATATTTAATCAGAAAAATTGCTCTATTTTCTAAAGATTTATAGAGCAATTGTGTGTGTGTGTGTGTGTGTGTGTGTGTGGCGTGTGTTGTGTGTGTGTGTGTGTTGGTGTGCGTGCATGTGTGTGTTGTTTTTGTGTGTGTGTGTGTGTTGTTTGTGTTGTGTTTGTGTGTGTGTTGTGTTTGTGTGTGTGTGTGTGTGTTTGTGTGTTGTGTGTGTGTGTGTGTGTGTGTGTGTGTGTGTGTGTGCGTGCATTTGTGTGTTGTGTGTGTGAGCGTGTGGTGTGTGTGTGCGTGTGTGCGTGCGTGTGTGTGTGTGTGTGCGTGTGTGTGTGAGCGTGTGTTGTGTGTGTGCGTGTGTGTGCGTGCGTGTGTGTATGTGTGTGTGAGCGTGTGTTGTGTGTGTGTGTGTGTGCGTGCGTGTGTGTGTGTTGTGTGAGCGTGTGTTGTGTGTGTTGTGTGTGTGAGCGTGTGGTGTGTGTGTGCATGTGTGCGTGCGTGTGTGTGTGTGTGTGTGAGCGTGTGTTGTGTGTGTGCGTGTGTGTGCGTGCGTGTGTGTATGTGTGTGTGAGCGTGTGTTGTGTGTGTGTGTGTGTGCGTGTGTGTGTGTGTTGTCTGTGTGAGAGTGTGTGTTGTGTTTGTGTTGTGTGTGTGATTGTGTGCATGTGAGTGTGTGTGTGTGTGTGTGTGTGTGTGTGTGTGTGTGTGTGTGTGTGTGTGTGTGTGTGTGTGTGTGTGAGTGAGAGAGTGTACGTGTGTGTGCATCCGCGCGTGCATGCGCGTGTGTGTCCGTCCGTGTGTGCGTGCGTGCGTGTGTGTGTTGTGTGTGTGAGAGTCTGTGTTGTGTGTGTGAGAGTGTGCGTGCGTGGGTGTGTATGTTGTGTGTGTCTGTGTGTGTGAGAGAGTGTGTGTGTGTGTGTGTGTCCATGTGTGTGTTTTCTGTGTGTGAGTGTGTGTTTGAGTGTGTGTGTGAGAGTGTGTGTTGTGTGTGTGTGTGTTTGAGTGTGTGTGTGTGTGTGTGTGTGTATATACAACAGTTAGTTGTGTTCCTTGAATCTGATTGGACGAGAGATGTTCCATGAGCACCGATGTCTTCGTACATCTTCACTGGAACGCTTCACTGTGTGTATCACTCCGCTTGTGTTTGTGCTGTTCTAAACTAAAGTGTAAGAGCTATCTGTATCTTTACATTTAACTTCGTGACATTACATATTTTAGCCAGCAGGTGGAGGCAAAAGACCATTGTTAGGTGATGTGAAGTGAGTCGGCGTCAGTCAGTGTTTTCATTCATCAGCAATATGCAAACACTCGTACTACGACTACACTACTAAAGCTGGGAAATATCTTTAAACGGCTTTAAACTAATAACTGTAATGAGCGTTACGGCTCATCATAGCTGAGAGACACAACAGACTGATTAATTACATAAACTCAAGGTGCTTACCTCTTACCGGACTCTCCACAATGACAATAAAAGGATTACATTAAATATATAAATATATATATAATTATCCAGTAGTCACAAACAACTGGAAAAGTTATGAAAAGTAGTGGAAATTGATCTATCAAAATGGAACATTTTGTTAATAATAATTATGATTATTAGTATAATATATATATATATATATATATATATATAACATAAATCCTGATCCAGTTGTCCCAAAACAGCTAGAAAAGTCCTGGAAATCCATTGGTCAGAAGGTGTGGGAACACTGCCTGGGTTCAGCGAGGTGCTTGAGGAGGTTTGAGCGGTGATGTCATGCTGGATCAGGACTCTTGGAAGGTGCTGAGAGCTCATCCTGTCGTTATGCCACACTCGCTGCTCGCTGTATGTGCCACGGCAAGCGTCTGCAAGATCAGAGGGCTGAGTGTCTCGCAGCTGCTGTTCACCCCTCGCAATTCCACACAGAATTCCCGCAGCCCTTCTGCCGTTTGCACGTGTTAACATTTTTGCCATCGCTGGGAATCTTGGCTGTTTCAGGTGCCAGCAATTGCACGAGGAATCAAGAAGGAAATTCCTCATGAAAAGCGACGGATGATATGGCTCTGTAGGACACTGACTTGTGGACATTATAGTGTGTACCTTTATGCATTGGGCACTTTTGTTTTTGGGGCACTTGCTTACTTGATGTACGAGGAGACAATAGAGTCAATTATCAAAGATAGAAATGCCGCCATAGAATGAGGCCAAACTGAGATGTAAGGAGGCAACATCATTAAGAGATCTAGAAGAGCCTGTGATGTCTTTAAGTGTGCTGTCTTTTGGAGGAAGCTCATTAAGTTTTGGAACAGACCCAAAGTGCGGTTATTTTATTGTTTAAGGCAATAATATGTGACACAAATTGCATAATGTTTATTATTTGTTACTTCCAGGGTCAGAAGGAAGCTGTAATCTTATTTTACTGAAGGCTGCATGTGAATTGTTGGAGAGTGCTGCTGGCATCATGATGGAAATCATAATGAGATCAATATGAATCACTGCGTTTTATAACACATCATTTCATTAGAGGCACATGGCAGTGCGTATGTTCTGCCATATGTTAAAACACGCACACACACACACACACACACTCAGACAGACTCACACACACACACACACTCAGACAGACTCACACACACACACAACAAACACACACAACACACACACACACACACACACAAACACACTTTCACAAACACACGCACACACTCACACACACACCACACGCACACAGACAGACTCACACACACACAACACTCACACACACACCACACGCACACAGACAGACTCACACACACACAACACTCACACACACACAACACTCTCACACACACACACACACACACACACACACACACACATACACACACACACACTGACAGACTCACACACAAACACACACAGACAGACACACACACACACCACTCGTGCACACACACACACACACACACACACAAACACACATACACACACACAGACAGACTCACACACAAACACACACAGACAGACTCACACACACACCACTCGTGCACACACACACACACATATACACACACACAGACAGACACACACACACAAACACACATACACACACACATGCACAGACAGACTCACACACACACACACACATGATTTCACTCTTTCTGCTGTTTGTATATATGTGTGTGTTTGCATGAGAGAGCGAGAGAGGGAGAGAGAGAGAGAGAGCGAGAGAGAGATGTCAGTGACTGTGAGAACAAGAACTTTTCAGTGCAGAAATAAAGCAAACGCAATTAATGACGGAAACGAATATCAATGACGCAAACTCATCCACCTGAGTGACGGATAATGTTTAAATGCAGTGCGACCTCTGAATGCGCAGTCTGTACCATGCAGTGATGTTTTGCATAACCGTGACATAAACGATACTTGTTGACACATTTTTACAGGTAAATCATTTTAACCAGTTCTGACCATTGAAGGGACACAAATTTGGTCTGTTTTGCAATATTGTGAAAGTGACATGAACATGTCATCTCCTATTCTACCCTATATTTATAACCTATAATAGTATTTATAAGGTGTATAGATAGACAGACAGTATTTAAGTGTTTATTGCTCTTGTATGTCATTGTGGTGTCATTACTTTTTTTGGGACTTTCAGGAATGTGTGGAACCTCGTGTGTTGTCGAAACTAATGATGTCATCATCAGCTGAAACGCTTGTGCAGGTTATTTTACGTCTTGAGCGAGTGCACCCGAGTCAGAGTTGCTTTCACATTCACACGAATTACAGTTCCACTCAGAACACCTCCTACAGATTGTCTCGGGTTCGGAAATAGCACAGCTTCCACATTACCAATGAACCGAAATGAAGATCTTTATAAGCACATTTGAGCTCTGTATGTCTACAGAATGCATGTAAACGGGTGGCATCAGGCTGATGGCTGTTTGACGGTCCAAAAGGCATATTTAGGCAGCATAAAAGTAATCCACACGACTCCAGTCGATCAATGAATGTCTTCTGAACCAAAACTGTTCCTTTAATTATACAGCTGATGCCCACCCCACACCGCTGGGTTAGTCTTAATAAAGATTAGCTCCTGATAAGCCGGCGCGGGCACAGGATGTCGGGCACAGTTTGAGGATGCAATCTCGTTCATGATAATAAAAGACTAATCACAGATAATCACCAGCAGCTTGCTGGAGGCAGACGACACTTCTATCTACTCTTTCCCTGAACGAGTGAGTTTGCAGCGAATGGCAGAAGCTTTCCAATCCGTGCCATCTGTTGCACGGGTGCACACGAGACACGCTTTATTTGGACTGTTTCTCGATAATCAATGCTGTTAGAAAGGTGATGGATGGGTAACCTACAACAAAAGCTCAGTGTTTGTGTAAACAATAGGTTTTTTTTGTCTGCTTTGCTTTCTTGTTGCTTTGTTTGTTTATTGTAATGCTGAAAAACACTTTTCTGACAAGAACATTGGATGAAAGATGGAGGAAAACAAATAAATGAGCCGATGCTGATTTTGGCGTTTCTGTGTATTCAGCAGGAAAACTCTCTTCCTCCGCTCTTTTTTTGTCTTCTGTTCTCTCGCTTGTTTTATTTCTTCATACACTGCTCTAATAAAAAGCTGAATGTGCTTGCAGCTACAAACCGTTAATGGTCTCTTCTCCATGAAGCCTTTTTCCCAGTGTTATTTGGCACTGTCGCTCTGTGCACTCCAGCATACAACAGTACACAATTCTCTGGTGTTTTCTGACTTTGCATAATGTTAACATGCAAATCCCTCATTATATCCTTGCAGCTGAAGCCACGTCACTTATAACACTCTCAGGGTTTGTACCCGCTTCTCTTCTCCACAGCAGACTGGTCCCCATTGCCCATAATAGTAAAAGAGCACAGCAGTAGACATTTACACTGCGCATTAGGAGGTGTGCTGAATGACAGCGTCTGCTCTGTTTAATGGAAAACATTCTATTGCAAATGAGTACTTAATGGAGAGATGCTGTGCATGTTGTGATGATACTGTGTGATGGTAGAATATAAGACTGATGCATGACACTGTGGTGACGGCTTTTCTGCTTGGAGCAGATTCATCAGTGACCCGTCTGAAATGTTCATGCCGCTCTGTAGGACTGAAGCTGATCTGACTTCTAATTTATTTCATTTAAGTTTTCATTAAGAATTGCTTGAGTGTGAGGCGCACACCTGAGGCATAGTGTGCTAAAAATGTCGACATGTCATTGCATTAGATGACAAAAGATCACAAAATATGGCGTCTACAATCAAATGATGCTCACTTTTCTCTTTTTTTCTCTTGACTTTTAATCAGCTCCAAATCAACTTGTGATTTATTGTTTTGTAAATGCATGAAATAAGTTCCCCTCAAGTTCCTTTAGCTGTAAATATATACTTAGAGCATTAAGCCATTCTTAGTGTTTTTCTGTTTAAAACAAAAAACATATAAAATATAATTTATTACAAAAAGTGTACAGTGTGTGTATTTACACTAGGCCATATGAACAAGTGCAACAAGGGGGGTAAAGTTAGTTCGTTACTTACATTTACTTTCAGATAAGCTAGATAGACAGATAGATATATTGAGAGATAAAGATATAGGCATAGAGACAGACAGACAGACAGACAGATAGATACTGTATATTGAGCGATATAGATATAGGCATATAGACAGACAGACAGATATATTGAGAGATATAGATATAGGCATATAGATAGACAGACAGACAGACAGACAGACATATTGAGAGATAAAGATAAAGGCATAGAGATAGACAGACAGATAGATAGTGAGATGGATAGACAGACAGACAGAGAGATCGACAGACAGACAGATAGATAGAGAGATGGATAGACAGACAGACAGACAGATAGATAGAGAGATAGACAGACAGACAGATAGATATATATAGGCATAGAGATAGATAGACAGACAGACAGACAGACAGATAGATATATATAGGCATAGAGATAGATAGACAGACAGACAGACAGACAGACAGATAGATATATATAGGCATAGAGATAGATAGACAGACAGACAGACGGATAGATATATATAGGCATAGAGATAGATAGACAGACAGACAGATGGATAAATATATATAGGCATAGAGATAGATAGACAGACAGACAGACAGACAGACAGACAGACGGATAGATATATATAGGCATAGAGATAGACAGACAGACAGACAGACAGACAGACGGATAGATATATATAGGCATAGAGATAGATAGACAGACAGACAGACAGACAGACAGATAGATATATATAGGCATAGAGATAGATAGACAGACAGACAGACAGACAGACGGATAGATATATATAGGCATAGAGATAGATAGACAGACAGACAGATGGATAGATATATATAGGCATAGAGATAGATAGACAGACAGACAGACAGATAGATATATATAGGCATAGAGATAGATAGACAGACAGATGGATAGATATATATAGGCATAGAGATAGATAGACAGACAGACAGACAGACAGACAGACAGATGGATAGATATATATAGGCATAGAGATAGATAGACAGACAGACAGACAGACAGACGGATAGATATATATAGGCATAGAGATAGATAGACAGACAGACAGATGGATAGATATATATAGGCATAGAGATAGATAGACAGACAGACAGACAGATAGATATATATAGGCATAGAGATAGATAGACAGACAGATGGATAGATATATATAGGCATAGAGATAGATAGATAGATAGACAGACAGACAGACAGACAGACAGATAGACTGAACTGACCAACCCACTCTCAGAATCATCTTGTTGACTTCCTGTGTGATCACAAAACAGTTCTTCACGTGTCAATCATGACCTGCAGATCCATTACCGAGTCTGATATTACTTCAGTGAATCATTCATCAGAGAAGGTTAGTTTTGGAGTGATTCAGTTAAAGACCCGGCTCAAGTCATCTGTTTGTAAAGCAGAAAAAAGGACGTGTTGTTGTGCTGTTATTTAACAGGACTGCATCTCTTCATTCAATACTAGATCTAACCTACAGAAGCACACCCTTGTGTTCTGAATAGTTTTGCTTAAAGTGTGTTTGAGCTTCTTTCTTTTAATTAATTGCTACTTGATTTGACACTTCCTCTAATGCAATGACATCCAGATATGTTTAAGTCTGACTGAAAAGAAGTTAGTCTGTAATCTTTGTTATTTCAAGTTTCTCAGTATAACCAGTGGCTGAAGGTGAGCATGTCTTCCATCTCTCAACACTTCTTAATGTTTGACTTGTGTCCAATGAAACCGCAGCAGTGAACCGATCTCACTGCAGACATCCCGACCCGCATGAACAGTTGTGCACGCTTTAACGTCACACTGCCATAACAGTTGTTGGATCTCACACAGCAGAATGAATTGCTGTTGCATGAAGTTCTTTGTCAAATCACAACATTGTCTTGATATCTCAAGGGCTGTTTGCAGTGACAAAACAACCAAATATCCTTCGTTTTTCAATGAGTTGTCTGTTTGACATGAGTCATTTCAAATGTTTTATGAGGGGTTGTCAGAGCTCATCAATAATGAAGAAAACTTCACATTTCATCTAAATCTATCAAAATATTTCTGTCTTGCATTTGCTTATTGTTTTTGTGGTGGGACCAGTTTTAAATGTCATATATTTGAATAGCGTATTGTTGTAGAAATAAACACTCTCAATCTCAGCTGCCTCTGTCCGCCACAGAGATCTTTGAGTTACTGTCGAATCTCCCATCATGCATTCCTCGAGGATACAGTCATGTTCTGGGGCTGTCCTGACCAAAGCGAACCGCTGCAGCTGTTTGGGATTTAGGTATAGTGGTTTTCCCTAAGGATCGGGATTAGTTGGAGAAACGACCTCAGAGAGCCTGTAGCCATTGTGGGATGCGATTGTGCATGTGTAAGTATCTGCGTAATGACCGTATTTGCTTGTGTGTGTGCGTTTGAGTTTGTACAGACGCTTCATGTGAGTGGATGGACTGATGAGAGCAGCTGGTCACCATGGGTTTGAGTTTGGCTTTGTGGGAAGTCAGCAACCAGCAGCTTCTGGCTGAAGTGTGCGTGCGTGTCATCAGTTGTGAGAGCGATGCATTACCTTGACTTTCCCACCTTCAAGTCAAGGCGCGTTTATTTGTATACACATCGTTTCAAAGCAGCTTTACAGAAAATGATGCAGTAACAGTAAAATGTTTGTTTTACTGGTCCTGTCAAGAGAATTATGGTTGGCAGGAATTCGGTGTAAACCTGGACAGTCACATGCTCAAACAGCTTCTCACGGTGCACTCAATGAATCTTACTCGTCCACATCAATAGAGAGTAATACAGCATCAATTGCAGATGTGCAATAAACTATTCCACAGCAGCAGAAAAGGCACAATCACCTTTGAGCTTCAAGCTCAATCAAGTGAGTGCAACGAGCAGTTTGTTGACTGATCTTAATGATCTAGAAGACTGATAAAGATCAAAATCAATATGGTCCCTCATCTAGGCATTGGTGAGCAACCTGGCCGCTTCATTCTGGACTAACTGCAACCGTGACGTACAGTTGATGCCTGACTAGACCCCAAATAGAGAGCATTACAGTAGACCAAATAAAAGCAGCCTGATCTCATGAACTCTACGTTTCTGTGGCAACATTTCTGCAAAACTGGCTGCAGTTTCCCAGTGAAATATCCTGCGGGGGGCGTCAAAAGAGAGTGAAATGGTGTCAAGGTTTTTAAGGTGAATATTAAATGGATGTTTTAATGAGTAAAACGTACTTTCCTAACCTAAAATCTGAAATCAAATGATATTTGAACAAAACAGACATCCTTACCCAAGTTAACCACTTATAGCCTTTTGGGAAACAATAACAGCAGGTTTTGAACAACATATGGTTGACTAGGTATCATTTTAGATTTTGTTGAAATGTCTCACACATTTTCTTACCTTCTATAGCTAGTTTCGACTAGCCTTGTTTACTGCTAGAACAGATCTCAGTCCTTTTGAAGGACATGTCTCATTGGTCACTCTTTCATATTTTCCCTTGAGGCTTTAATCTCACAGCACTGGAGTTCATGTCGGTGATGAACATTTCAGTTAGAGAGAATCAAGCTTCACACCCCCTTACAGAAGATCTTCTTCTCAGTGCAATGAGTCTCCGCTGGGAATTTACCACCGCTGAGAGACAGAAGTCCACTTCTAGAGGTCTTCGGACAGTTAGAATAACATTGAAACAGATTAAAGATGTCTCGCAGCACACTCCTGTTTATTGTACTTGTGTCAGTGTTGATGGAGTGGGTCTATATTGCAACATTGAGGATTACTGGACTGTTCAACACATTTAAAGTCAAATATTCCCATTGGCAAAGGGTGCATCATTTTTTACTTTGTTTTAGTTTGCATTGATGCTTTTAGACTTGCTTTTTAACTGTAGAAGTTAATTTTATTAGTAACATGTTGTACAGAAGAAAAAAGATCTTACTGGATATTTACTTAATGGTACTTACTGGCCTCTCTTTCCTTCTTTCTCCTCGACGGTTCGAATTACAGAGGGGTCTTTTTTATTATTATTATTATACCCTTCTCTCCCAATTTGGATTGCCCAATTCCCACTACTTAGTAGGTCATTGTGGTGGCACGTTTACTCGAATCAATTGGGGTGGCGGAGGACAAGTCTCAGTTGTCTCCGCTTCTGAGACCGTCAATCCGCGCATCTGATCACGTGACTTGTTGTGCATGACACCGCGGAGACTCACAGCATGTGGAGACTCATGCTACTCTCCACGATCCACACACAACTCACCACACACCCCATTGAGAGAACCACTAATCACCACCACGAGGAGGTTACCCCATGTGACTCAACCCTCCCTAGCAACCGAGCCAATTTGGTTGCTTAGGAGACCTGACTGGAGTCACTCAACACACCTTTGGATTCGCAACTCCAGGTGTGGTAGTCGGCAACAATGCTCACGGAGCTACCCAGGCGCCCCACAGAGGGGTCTTAAAAAGAAGGCCTACGTGTTCACTTTTAATTCTACATATTTCACAAAGAAATGTTTCTAAAGCATATTTAAACAGCATTTCAGTAACCACAAAAGTTCGATTGAGTCGGAGTAATTTAAACTCCCTTTTTCAGGACACTGTATTTTAAAGTGTCCAAATAACTACAGATATTTATGGTAAAGGGTTTAAACAATGTTTTCCATGCTTGTTCAATGAACCATAAACAATAAAATGAACATGCACCTAAAAACTTTAAACACTAAAGAGACCTTTCTACTGACTCTGAAAAACAGCAAAACAAAGATTCCCAGGGTCCCTGCTTATCTGTATGAATGTACCTTAGGCATGCTGCATGGAGACATGAGGACTGCAGATGTGGCCAGGGCAATAAATGACAATGTCCGTACTGTCAGACGTGTAAGACAGTGCTACAGGGAGACAGGAAGAACAGCTGATTGTCCTCGCAGTGAAAGACCACATGTAACAACACCTGCACAGGATCGGTACATCCGAATATCACACCTGCGGGACATGTACAGGATGGAAACAACAACTGCCCGAGTTAATCCAGGAACACACAATCCCTCCATCAGTGCTCAGACTGTCCACACTGGTCTGAGAGAGGCTGGACTGAGGGCTTGTAGGCCTGTTGTAAGGCAGGACCTTTTCAGACATCACTGGCAACCACATCGCCTATGGGCACAAACCCACCTTCACTGGACCAGAGAGGACTGGCAACAACATTGCCTATGGACTCAACCCCCCCTTCGCTGGACCAGACAGGACTGGCAAAAAGTGCTCTTCACTGATGTGTCACTGGTTTGTCTCACCAGGGGTGATGGTCAGACTCGTGTTTATCGTCAAATGAATGAGCGTTATGCCCAGGCCTGTACTCTGGAGCGGGATCAATTTGGAGGTGGAGGGTCCGTCATGGTTTTGGGCGGTGCGTCACAGCATCATCGGACTGAGCTTGTTGTCATTGCAGGCAATCTCAATTCTGTGCGTTACAGGGAAGACATCCTCCTCCCTCATGTGGTACCCTTCCTGCAGGCTCATCCTGACATGACCCTCCAGCATGGCAATGCAACCAGCCATACTGCTCGTTCTGTGCGTGATCTCCTGCAAGACAGGAATGTCAACGAAGAGCCTGGCTCTCAATCCTATTGAGCACGTCTGGGACCTGTTGGATGGGAGGGTGCCCTAGAAATGTCTGGGAACTTGCAAGTGCCTTAGGTGGAAGAGTGGGGTAACATCTCACAGCAAGAACTGGCAAATCTGGTGCAGTGCATGAGGAGGAGATGCACTGTAGTACTTAATTTACATTAATGCATTTGTCAGACGCTTTTATCCAAAGTGACTTACAGAGCACTTATTACAGGGACAATCCCCCCCGGAGCAACCTGGAGTTAAGTGTCTTACTCAAGGACACAATGGTGGTGACTGTGGGGATCAAACCAGCAACCTTCTGAGTACCAATGTATTATACAGTGCACTTATTACAGGGACAATCCCCCCGGAGCAACCTGGAGTTAAGTGTCTTACTCAAGGACACAATGGTGGTGGCTGTGGGGCTCGAACCAGCAACCTTCTGATTACCAATGTATTATACAGAGCACTTATTACAGGGACAATCCCTCCGGAGCAACCTGGAGTTAAGTGTCTTACTCAAGGACACAATGGTGGTGGCTGTGGGGATCGAACCAGTGACCTTCTGAGTACCAATGTATTATACAGAGCACTTATTACAGGGACAATCCCTCCGGAGCAACCTGGAGTTAAGTGTCTTACTCAAGGACACAATGGTGGTGGCTGTGGGGATCGAACCAGTGACCTTCTGAGTACCAATGTATTATACAGAGCACTTATTACAGGGACAATCCCTCCGGAGCAACCTGGAGTTAAGTGTCTTACTCAAGGACACAATGGTGGTGACTGTGGGGATCGAACCAGCAACCTTCTGATTACCAATGTATTATACAGAGCACTTATTACAGGGACAATCCCTCCGGAGCAACCTGGAGTTAAGTGTCTTACTCAAGGACACAATGGTGTTGACTGTGGGGATCGAACCAGCAACCTTCTGATTACCAGTTATGTGCTTTAGCCCACAGCGCCACCACCACTCCATTGAGGTGAGTAACCGATCCACCGAATTGGATCAGGGATGTCCATGTAGTGCAGGGAATGATTTGTAAATGGTTTCTCAGATGGAGTCATGCTCAAGGATGGAGGGAGAGCAGAGGTGACGTTTCTCATCATACAGTAGGAGGGAAATGGAGGTGGTGCTGTTGTAACTCACATTTAGATGTGATGGGATGGCCCGAGTGTGTGTGCACGAGATTGTGACTTTAAATCAGCTTGTAGACATCTTGTGCGGCGCTCATCTCATATCGCCGTGTTATAGAGAACGATCATTCACTAAACACCACACAGCTGCTTTATTACATTGAATTCATGCATGCTTGTTTTTATTTCTCTGGTGACCATGAATTATTTAATTTTTTTAATTAATATTAACAATTTAAATTAAAACAATGAGGCCGTCAGTGTTTCTCTTGTAAAACTTCCTTCAAACTTGTAAAGGCAATAAATACAGAACAGAGTCAACAGTGCTTTAAGTTACAGTAGCAATTAAACATTACAAAAATTATAATATAAAACATTAAGTTATTTAATGCTAAATGTAACTACTTAAATTTGACACTCTTTACTGTGTGATTATAGGATATACATTCATATTGATTTGATGCAATAAGAATACCTTAATGCCTATAACAGACATCATGCAGCTTATACACATTTATACATGACTCAAATCTAACATTTTGAAGAATTTGTCCCGTCTTCTTATACATCAACGTCTGTGTTTGCTTTAATATCTCGTCAGGACAGATTTAGTCCCGTCTGTTTACAGTCTCATAGTTCATTATCAGTTCAACAGTAATATCACCTAAAGAGGGGTATTTTGATCAAAAACAGCGCAGAGTCTCGTACAGGTGTGCTGCATTCATCACGAGACACAAGTGCATGGGCAGACAGGCATGTGGGCGTTTCAAAGCAGCCGGCTGTGATCAAACAGTGCACCCATAGTTAATTTAGTCAGATCTTTGTAATGCTGGTATTTTTGTAGCATCGGAGGCTATTAAAATATTGAACTGAACAGGGATTCTGTCACACTCCTATCTAATCGTGTCTGCACCCTGAAGTTTGTAAAGCACTGTGCCGGACAAATGCCTTTTGGCCTTTGCGTTTTAGTTTATCCAGTGTCTCGTGCAGGAGCACTGTGTTTTGTAGATGCCATAAAAAGTTTATCAACATTTAAAAATGCATCTTGAAGTGAACTTCAAATTGATATTTGAGCACATTACAAAGGTATGCCACATGGCGGGAAAGTTTATATACACTGCAGAATCACGTGGGTTCACTCCATACCCCATAATGACAAAGCATAAAACTGATTTTTGACTTAACTCAGTGCTCAGTTGAAGCACCTTTGGCAGCGATTACAGCCTCAAGTCTTTTTGGGTATGATGCAACTAGCTTTGCACACATGGATTTTCGGATTTTCTGCCATTCTTCTCAGCAGATCCTCTCAAGCTCTGTCAGGTTGGATGGAGACCGTCGGTGGAGAGCCATTTTCAGGTCTCTCTAGAGATGTTCGATTGGGTTCAAGGACATTCACAGAGTTGTCCCAAAGCCACTCTTGCGTTGTCTTGGCTGTGTGCTTTGGGTCATTGTCCTGTTGGAAGGTGAACCTTCCCACCAGTCTGAGGTCCTGAGTGCTCTGGACCAGGTGATCATTAAGGATATCTCTGTATTTTTCTGCATTCAGCTTTCCTTCATCCCTGACCAGTCCCCAGTCCCTGCTGCTGAAAAACACCCCCACAGCATGATGCTGCCACCACCATGCTTCACCGTTGGGATGGTATTGCACATGTGATGAGCGGTGCCTGGCTTCCTCCAGACATGACGCTTGGAATTGAGGCCAAACAGTTCAATCTTCATTTCATCAGACCAGAGAATCTTCTTTCTCAATGTCTGGGAGTCATTTAGGTGCTTTTTAGTGTGTCTTGCACTGAGGAGAGGCGTCCGTCTGGCCACTCTGCCATAAAGCCCAGATCGGTGGAGTGTTGCAGTGATGGTCGTCCTTCTGCACGTTTCTCCCATCTCCACACATGATCTCTGGAGCTCAACCAGAGTGACCATCGGGTTCTTTATCATCTCTCTTATCAAGGCCCTTCTCCCCGATTGCTCAGTTTGGTCATGTGGCCAGCTTTAGGAAGGGTCCTGGTTTTTCCAAATTTCCATTTAAGAATTATGGAGGCCACTGTGCCCTTGGACTTGCACAAATCATGTCCATTCAATTGAATTTGCCGCAGGTGACTCCAATCAAAGTGTAGAAACATCTCAAAGATGATTCAGAGAAATGGGATGCACCTGAGCTAAATCTCAAGTTTTATAGCAAAGGGTCTGAATACTTATGTCAATGTGATATTTCAGTTTTTTTTTATTTTCAATACATTTGCAAAGTTATCAAAAATCAGTTTTTTGCTTTGCCATTATAATAAACATTTTTTTACGAGTATCATGAGTCTTTGAGAGTTTTCTCAGTGTTACATAACAACATGACAGTCTACATGCTAATTACACATTACACCTGCTTTTGTGTTTTCAAATACTAATCAATTTTAAAACAAATTGTTTCACTGTTTCTTTTTTTAAATAAATGTTAATAAAAAAACATTATTCTGCTCTACTCATCCCACATTTCATTTGAGAACTTCATCAACAATTTCAACTTTAAATTAGACTTTTATCTATTTGTTTTTTACTGTATTAACATGGTTCCATCACATGACATTTTTTGTTCAAACTTGTATGTAAAGTATGTAATTTCTGTGACACTAGCGCCACCAAACAGAATTTAAAATATAAACAATGTTTTCAAAACACCTTTCCAAATACGCCCCTTGTCTGCTGTTGTTTGAACCGTCAGATAGTCCCGCCCCCAACTTGCACCATTGGTTGAGTTACATTGTTGGGGTGTGTCTAAGCGGGTCGCTCTTATCAACACAGGAATTTTTTTACTGCCACAGAGACACAGCATTTACAGTTTTCGAGAAAATTAACCTGTGAATTACTTATTTGTAGTATTTTAGGACAACACATAGGAAGTATTTTAACACTGAAAAAGTTACATACTTTTTAAGCACCTGAAAAAAATTTCAAAATAACATATTCAATTGGTTTGTGTGAATTGCATTTTGTATGAATTTTTTGGATAATTTAATAGATCTAGACAAAAATATTAGCGTCACATTGACCCATATTTGCCAGACAATTTAAATAGTAGATGCCGGAATACCACTCTGGACAATTCTGGCCCAGTTTAACCCTGATTATGATTTAAAGATTATCCAAAAAATGTATAAATAATGTTCCCTTTCTGTCACTCACTCGACGTTGTGTCGAATGAAGTGACACAAGGGGCCTTCCTGGGATGCCAAACGTACCTCTGAACCTGAGAAAAGGCCAATGTCAAGTTTGCAGACAGAATTTGCATGCTGTGCCCCAGACATACGGGTATAAAGGGAAGCGGGGCAGCGAGTGCCAGTCAGGGTTTTGCACTGAGGAGCCGAAAATAAGGTACGGCCGTTTACAGTGGTAGGTCTAGTGCTGTGGCAGGAGGGACACAGCATCTCGTTCCTTCCCTCGGGGAACATGGGTTACAACAGTAACCATGACGTTTTCCTTTAGAATAAAGTGCTCCAATAATGTGTGCACAATAAGACCAGTGGCAGTGAAGTAAATAGTGTCTCTTTGTACTTTTCTTGCCTTGTGTGTACTGTTCTGCCCCTCAGAATTCTTATGGATCTTATATCTGTGTGTGTGTTTCAGGAACCTGCATTCTGTGACCTGCTCGCTTCTTTGAAAAGGCATCGGCCATACGCTGTTGTTGTGAACCAGACAGGTAAGATCACCCTTTCTAAAACGGCAAAACAGAGTAGGAAAGCATGATCTGCCTTTCAGTTAAAGCAATAGTTCACCTCAAAATTAAAATCACATCATCATTTACTGACCATCCTGTTGTTCCAAACCTGTATTACTTTCCTCTGTGAAACACAAAGAGGGATGTTTAGCTAAATGTTTGTTGCATATAATGAAAGTGAATTGGGCATAAGCACAGCTGTGGTCACCTGGAAAAGTGCACCAGTAAGAAAGTCATCCAGGTTTTGAACATCTCGAGGATGAGTAAATGACAAACTGTTCATTTCTGGGTGTAACAAGGAGTGCGTGGCTGGGCCATGATTGAGTACGGTCAGCGCTGATTCAGCTGATCAGCAGCAGAACGAGATATGGTGCAGCCGGAGATGCCGGATTGAGAGAGAGAGAGATGCACGCGGCTGCGCTGCATGTTTGTTTATGTTAGGTTTTAAGTTGAGTTTGGTATTAAACCATTCATTCATTTTTTTTTTTTTTTCATTCATATTATTTTTATTGCTCCATGGTAAAACACAAAACATTTCATTTTCTTCTTTACATAATTTAAATTTCCATGTGCAAAAGGGAGCAGAAAGAAGATAAAATCTTATAATATCTGTCCCCTATTCCAAAATACAAAATAACTTTCTTAAGCAGCTTACAGCCAAAATTACACTGACAAAAAACAATGTTGATTTAAATAACAGCAATTCATGCAGTATAAAAAAGCAGGCAATGCCCAGACAGCAAAACAACAAGTAATCCAATACATATAGAGAAAAAACAAAACAAGACAACAACATGGATCTCACCATATTAATACTAACCAAATTTACTTTGCTTATATCTCTGCTTATGCTAACCGATATTATTAGACCCAATAAAAATAAAAATAAAAAAACTAAACAAAACACAACAAACCAAACCAAACAAATCCAGAAACAACATAAACCTCACCATATTAATACTGACTAAATATTGTATATAAGTTTATACTTATACTTAAACTGACCAATGTTACTACAACTTTTAAGATTATCATGCAATGAATTCCACAATTTTACTCCCATAACTGAGGGGCACATTTGTTTTATAGTCGTACGTGCAAATTGATGTTTAAAATGATATCTTCTCCTACTGTACTCTTTTTCTAACTGATAATAATGTTGTATTATCTCTGGTAAGATTTTCAGTCTTACTTTAAACAATATTATTAGTGTTTGAAACTTAGCCAAATCTTCTAGCTTTAATATTCTGGATTTAGCAAACAATTTGCTTGTATGTTCTCGATAATTTACTTTATGAATAATTCTTATAGCTCTCTTCTGTAAAATAGATAAAGGTTTTAAATTTGTCTGATATGTGTTCCCCCATACTTCTATGCAATAAATCAAATATGGTATGATGAGTGAACTATAAAGTATTTTCATTGTTTCCTTATTTAATACCTCCTTCACTTTGTTTAAGACAAAAATATTTTGGGAAATTTTTCTTTTAATGTGTGCTATGTGAGGTTTCCATGTTAATTTATCATCCATAGTTACACCAAGAAAACGAAACTCAAACACTCTCTCAATATCAACTCCATCTATGGATAAAACTACAGATTCATTTATTTTCCTATTTCCAAAGACCATAAACTTTGTCTTTTCTAAATTCAATGACAACTTATTTACATCAAACCATTTTTTCAGTTTTTTCATTTCATATTCAATAGATTCTACTAGTTTCTGTATATTATTTCCAGAGCTGAAGAAATTAGTATCATCTGCAAATAAAACAAACTGTACTAATTTGGAAACATCACAAATGTCATTAATATATAAAAGAAAAAGTTTAGGTCCCAAAATAGAACCCTGTGGTACCCCACATTTAATTTGCATAAGTTCAGATTTGACATCAGTTAACTGTACATATTGTTTTCTGTTATTCAGATAACTTCTCAACCAATTTAAGGCCATTCCTCTCATACCATACAAACTTAATTTAAAAAGTAAAATTTAATGATCCAAAGTATCAAATGCCTTTTTCAAATCAATAAACACTCCTACTGTGAATTTCTTTTCATCTATTGCTGTTGTTATTTCTTCAACAATATTCATTAAAGCAGTCACTGTGGACCTTTTTTGCCTAAAGCCATACTGGCTTTCACTCAACAAGTGATGCTTTTCTAAAAAACTATCCAACTTATAAACAAAAAGTTTTTCTAATACTTTTGAAAATTGTGAAAGTAATGAAATCGGTCTATAGTTATTGAAGCTTTCCTTATTTCCTGCTTTAAATAATGGAATAACTTTTGCCCTCTTCATTCTATCAGGAAAAATACCCCTTCCAAAGGAAAGATTACAAATATAACAAATGAGTTTAACAACACAATCAATTGTCTTTTTTAATATAACCATATCTATCCCATCACAGTCAATGGAAGTCTTACTCTTTAATTTAGAAACAATAGATATAATTTCTGATTCACAGACATCCCCTAAAAACATTGACTGCAGTACTCTACCTTCTCCTCTCCACCCTCTTTGTAATGACGTGTCATGTATCTTGATACTATCCGCCAAATTTGGCCCCACATTTACAAAAAAAGAATTAAATTCATTTGCCATCAAATACAATGATCAGGCAGGGCTGCATGTGCTGTTTTGTTACACATTACTTTATTCAAAATGTTCCATGTACCTTTTATATTATTTTTATTATCATCCAGCAGTTTATTGTAATAATCCTTCTTAGCCTGTCTCATAATTTGTACTAGCTTATTTTTATACACCTTATATTTCATTTCAGCAGTATTTGTTCTATATTTTATAAAATTTCTATAAAGTTTATTTTTCTTTTTACACGCATACATCAATCCTTTTGATACCCACGGTTTTCTATTTTCATTTGCTTTTTGTTTGTGTACCACTATTGGACAATGTTTATCATAATATGTTGTATACATTTCCAGAAAAGCATTGTAGGCAGCATCAACATCCTCCACATACACCCCTTCCCATTCTTCATTTAGGAGATCATTCCGAAACCTATTTATAGCATCATCGTTTCTTACTCTTACAAGTCTACACCCTATCTTCTCTTTACTTCTTTTTAATTGCCAAGTAAAAGTAACAAAAATTGGCAAGTGATCACTTACATCATTTATAAAAATGTTATCGATTAAGGTTGCTGATTGCTCTGTAATTCTACTGGGTTTATCAATCAGCGGATATAACCCTCTTCCATACATTAACTCAAGAAAGTCAGCGGATGACTTCTGCTTGGTAACCTTTACTAAATCAATGTTGAGATCTCCACAAACTAAAAAAGTTTTGTTTTCGTTTACCTTACTCAATAACTCATCCATCTTTTCTATAAATGTTTCCATCAGAGACCCAGGTCGTCTATATATACACGTAACAATTATATTACTCATCTTTTCCAACTCAATTTCCACTGATATGCATTCCATTATATCATCAATTGCCATCGTCATACACTGAATTTGTTTACATTTTAAATCTTCATTCACAAACAAAGCAACACCTCCTGACCTCTTATTTGTTCTATTAATGTGATACAACTCATATCCATCAATATGGAATACAACCCCTCGTTCTTCTTGCATCCATGTTTCTGATAAAGCTATCAGCATAAATCGTCCCTTGAGAGTATACAAATAATCATTTATCTTATCAAAGTTTTTATAGAGGCTTCTGCAGTTAAAATGAATTAACGAAAACACAGAATCAATAACTATTTGTTCAGCAAATTGTTCTTCAGGATAATAACGACAAATGGAATTGCTAGAGTTAAACACATGTCTTCCTGGGTCCACGTCACATTCAAAATCATACACTTTATGATCATTTAAAAATAAAGATTCATCTTTTGATTCTGACATTTTCCATACACAACTGTGTCCTTTTACTTTTAAGTACCTTTTGATCTTTCGTAAAAAAGTTCATCAAACCTTTTTTGTCACCTCTTCGTACATTCCTTATATGGACCTTCAGCTAATCACAGCACATGTCTATTAACTTAGCATCTAGGTCAGGAGACCTTATCTTAATCTTGTAGCAGTATATTTTTACCCACATTGATCCATTATCCATCCAGTTTGCTGAAAAGCCCATCTTATCCATAAGAGCATAGAAACCATATCCAGCCAGTTGAACCTTGATCCAGTCTATAAACATCCCTCGACCACTGTTCATATTCCCGCCAGCATATTCCATGTGATCTCTCAAGATAAGCGTCATTTTCTGTACTTATCCAGTTCTTTAATATCTTTAATTTCCATTACTTTGGATTCTTCCGGTGTTCCGTTAAGCTTTATCATTATTTTACAGTTCCTTATCCAAGTTGCTTGTATCTTTTTGGCTTTTTTCAGCATGCAAGCTTGCCAAGCGATGTCTGCGTTCTTTTTTGTTAGGTGGTCATTAATATATACTCCAGTGCCTTTTAATAAATATCCTTGTTTCATTAACTCCATCTTATGTTTACGATTTGCAAATCTCATTACAATTACTGGCGTGGCCGGTTTGGGTAGCTTCTTTGAGATAACCTTTCTTAAAATTACATGACAAGCCGCTATGCTATCACTACGAATAGACATTCCCCGACTTTCAAAAAACTCCACCACTTGCCGTTCCAATGTTTGCAGTTCCTCCGGAGGGTCCAGCTGGCCTCCAACGCTTCCAGACACCATTCCGCCACCTGTTCCTCCCTCCTGGGCCACAACTCGTGCATAACTCCTGTGTTTCGTTGCCAGTCCAGTAATAATTACATCCTCCACGCGAGTGTATTGTTCCAGATCCTCCACTCTTCTTTCTAATTCATTGATTCTATGTCTTCCGCTTTAATCATTTCTTCCAGAGTGTTATTTTTTGTCTTGATTTCCTCCTTCAACTCGTTGATCTCGCTGGTCAGGTTCATTAGTGTTTCTTTCAGCGTAGCTTTTATTTCCTCCAACTCTCTTTTTACTTTCTCCATATTTTTTCTTGTTACCGCTTTTCTCTCTCTCCTTTACTTTACAAATAATCAAATAACATTTCCTATAAATTCTGTTGATTTATCACCAGACATTTTCCGGAGCTCTTCCATGAGGTTGGCTGTTACTCCTGCCGGCCGCCATTTTGAAATCCACCATTATGTTGATTGTTCAGCTGGTTCCCGCCTCCTCCCTGCCCAACCTTTGCCTGTTACAGTGGTGCCGAAACCCGGAAGGGAGGAGAAATGCGCTGTTGCAGAGTCCTCGCTGCTGCCATCTGTTAGGGGAGCAGCTGCGGTCGTCTGCAGTCGCCTGCCTGGGAACGGATGGGCCGCTGCCGACCGCCGAGTTCCAGAGGACCCATGGCCATCTGCCAAGAAGGGGAGGAGTGGTTCCGTCCAGGGGCCGGAGGACTTGCTGCTGTCCACTGTGGGATGAGCGAGCTGGTGTTCGCCAGATGGCGGAGGAGCAGTTGAGGACCGGGCAACAATGTGTCCCGGAGCCGGCAAGCAAGTTCTCTTCCTCTCTCACTGTTTCTCCTGCTTGCCCTTTCCCTCTCCCCACGCCTTGGGACTTGCTGACAGAACGACCGGAAGGGCAGCGTCTCTCATCCAGAGATGGGGACTTAGTCATAACAGTGGCACCCCATCCTGAATCGGGTGGGGGAGGAGTGTGATGAGGAGGGTATGACCGGGCCGTGATGGAGCACGGCTGGCGCTGAATCAGTTGATCAGCGGGAGAGCGAGTTAAGGGGCTGCCAGAGACACCGGTTCAAGAGAGAGAGATGCACGCGGCTGCGCTGCCTGTTTGTTTATGTTGGTTTTAAGTTGAGTTTGATATTAAAACTTTATGTTGATTGTTCAACCAGTTCCCGGTCTCCTCCCTGCCCAACCTTTGCCTGTTACACTGGGTGAAAGAGCCAATTGACTTACGGGTCCTGTTGCTGAATGATAAGATGCTGATAGTGTTGTTTTATTACACGCCTAAAGAGTTTCCTTTCAAATAATGAAGAATCCCTTCATATAAAGAAGAGATATAGCATCATAAATCACACAGTTCTCTGATTAGCATTGAAAACGATGTCTTCCTATACTAGCACATAATGCTGACATGATCGATAGGGATTCTTAAATGAATCATAAATCATCTCTTGCTGCCTCTATAAATAACATGCATCTCTCGATCGGACTTGCACTCTGATATTTGACGACTTCATCTCTGCCGCTCTTATAGTGCTGCTGTTAGCAGAGCGCGCTGTAAAAATAGTGTGTGTGATCTGGCTGGACCTCTCACTCTCTGGAGCTCCTGACCACACAAGTGTGTATGTGTGTGTGTGTGTGTGTGTGAAGGTGCTCTAGTTCAGTTTATTGCCTGAAGGACAGGCACATCAAGGCTAGTGTAGCTAAATGTGCTGCTAAAATTAGTGCGAGGCCAGATAACCTGCAGCCGTGGATCAAAGAGGTGCAGAACCGTCTGGCGTCAGCATGGCTAGAGGTGTGTGTGTGTGTGTGTGTGTGTGTGTGCACCTGCTAAGCTCTCGTGCCTGTGATGATCGAGTCAGTCCTGTGTGTGAGTGTGTACAGACTGCATGTGTTATCTTGATCTTGGGAAGTGCAGAATTCTGGATTCTCAGGATTGGTGATTACAAGGCACTAACCAAAAATGTATTACCATGTGTTTTTGGATATGCAGAATGGTAATACAATATTATTGTTTGAAGTACATGTGAATAATGAGGTATATGGATATGTTAATCCTTCACTTCACACTGATCAAAGTAGGGTTGTCAGGATACAACATTTCTGTAGTGGATACCAAAGATTTTGGAGACTGATTTTGACACCTAAGAAAATTAAATAAAAAACAACATACCCTTCAAGTAGACATGTTTAATAATTGAGTCATTCTTACAATTCAATACAATTGACATTTCAGCTTTGCAAGTTTTGAGAAAATCATTTATTATTATTATCAAACCCCGAAGGGGCAAAGACCCTTATTGTTTACATTTACATTTATGCATTTGGCAGATGCTTTTATCCAAAGCGACTTACAGAGCACTTATTACAGGGACAATCCCCCCGGAGCAACCTGGAGTTAAGTGCCTTACTCAAGGGCCCAACAGTGGCATCTTGGTGGTGCTGGGGCTTGAACCCCCGACCTTCTGGTCAGTAACCCTGAGCCTCAACCACTGAGCCACCACTGTTTTCGTTGGGGTTCCTGTTTTTCAGCCCATAAAGATATGAAACTTGGCACACAGGAGAGGAAACCCTATAGCGCCACCATCTGCCCAAATTTGTATTCTCGTTCATGTTAATAACTTGTGAACCGTGAGTCCTAGAAATTTAATATATTTTTCCTCTGATTCCTTGTATCAAGACGATTCGAGTGCATCATATGACATCATTTTCCATCATGAACATTGTTCAGCCATTTTGAATTTTCGGAAAAACATACTTTTTCAAAACTCGTCCTAGGCCGTTTGTCCAATTTGCACACAAATTGGCTTGTGTCATCTAGAGGTACTCACAACAAAAAGGTATTGACAGAATTTTGATAATACCATTTTCAAATGGCGCTTCAACAAATTCGATGAAGAATGCACAAAATTTATCTTGAGGCTGTATCTCCTCATCATTAGGCCCTGAGGTTACCTGCAGCATTTTGGCACACTGCCCCCTACTGGTTAGGTGATAGCAAAAACAGATTTTTTTTTTTGGCTTTTTTTTTTTTGGCCAGGAGATAGAAAGATTTATATTTTGGCTTATAACTCTTGAACCCTTTCCTACATGGTAACCCTCATGCCCAGGTAGTACATCAGCAGTTTCAGAACAGCACCACATACTGGACAAAAATTGTAAGAACTAGTTATTTTTAGTTATTTAAAAAAACTCATACACTGCTTCAGACTGTGCTCTGTGCTCTAGTTGCCGATAATTTGCTTGACCCTGGTATCGCTGCTTGCAGCTATATTTATTATTATTATTATTTTACATAAAAGTGGCTTGTTAAAGACTGGTCATTCTGATAAGTACAAGTCATACTGGTTAAGCTAAATGCTTAGAAAATTCCACTTTCCATGCAATTTAATGGGCAGATTCAGGGTAGAAAATAACAGGGTGGACATTCAGTGGGTAAAATTAGCCGCTACATGGCCTGTGAATGATATCTAGCCAAAAATACTTGTAAGTTTAGATTTGTTATATAATTCATAAATAAATTGACATTTTAAAATTGTTAACGTTCCCTGTAACAGACTGAACACACTATGCTTGACCACATATGACTAATATCACAAAATAAAGGAAAACGTAAATAAAACAAATGAATTGCATACTCATAATTCACCTCCGTTGACCTCTGGTGTGTGTGATATTTCATAATATACTGTATATCTACATTTAACTGAAAGGAAAACATGTAGCAGTCCAATTTAGCACTTATATTTGTCAAAGGTTATTGACAGAGCATGCAGATAAGAACTATTGTTACAAGATTGCCTAATGTATTGGTCATTAGCTATCCATATATGTATTGCTACATCAATACTGATTTGTATTGGTGGTTCAGTTTGTGCAAACTGCCATCGTGCTCTTAAACGAGCATGAAACATCATGTTACTCCAGGTGAACTGTGTCTATATGTGTGTACTAAATGTCTCCACACTTGGAAAGATGACTGTATGTTTCCTGAGCACACGTTGACCTCATAAAGACTCGTTTTACACAAGGCTTTTGTATCAGGATGTGGTGTAGTGGTATAAATCGCATGTGTGCACGTGTTGAGTTGAATGTGGAGGTCACTTAAATATCACCATATCCACGTGGCACTGCCCGCTCCACCCTGACCACAGGCATGCAGCTCCACTCCGGCAGCACGCGGTACTGAGGGGTAGCACGTAACTCAAGCCCACAGGGACACGTAGAACCAAACAAGGCCTTTTAAACCGATGAGTTATATTGGGATCTTAAAAGTGATTGAATTCTTAAATCTGGTGTCTGGGCAAGATGACCTCACTGAAATACACAGAAAACATAATTATTCAATTACTCTAAAATTTGCTTTGATTTCATATTTTTCAATGCGATAATTAAACAGTTTGAGTGAAAAGTTGAATAAAATTTTTTTTTTTTTTTGTTTCTCGCCCTTTCAAAATTGGATCAACATGAGGGTGAGTAAATTATGACATCATTTTAATTTTAGGGTGAACTCTCGTTTAACTCCAGTAGTATTCTCCTATAGGCCATTTGTATTTAAATTTCCCTCTCATGGACAGGTACTCCGGGGAGAACACCAGACTCTGTTTAAATGGGTATTGATTGAGTGTGTTTCAGCCGGGAAGACAACAAAGTACCGCCTGGAAAGATGGCGGAGGGGCCCGGGACGCAGAGACAGGCCTAAATAATCGTTCACTAAGCATTTGTTTACACAGCACTATTTATATATACATGCACGAGGAGATGCCTGATTAAGTTTTAGATATCTGAGATTGTGTTTATTTGTGGAAGTCATGTTGCAGAGTTGGGCATGATTGTGACGGCGGTGTGAGAAATGCTCAAGTTTGTCTGAGAGAGAAAGAAAGAGGGCGAGTGCGTGAAGAGAGAAACAAGCATGTGCAACACAATCAAGCCCTCTGAGGAGATTCATTTAGGTCTAAATTGGTTCCTCGCATTGTTTTTTATTGTCCTGGGAGTGAGACATCTGACACACTGCTTTGGTCATGTTCATTTGTTCAGGGTAAACCACGAAAACAATTTAAATAACTTATAACTCTGCTTTTGTAATACATTCATAGCTGAAGTACAGCATGGAAAACGTCTTGTTACAGCCGATTTAATATTGTGTTCAGTTGAAATAATGCTCAGAGCTTATTTGTTTCTGTGACGAGGAGGAGGGCATGGCCAGGCCGAGAGGATGCACGCCTGGCACTGAGTGGCCCCAACCAGCGGGAGCGAGATAAGGAGGAGCCTGAGACGCCAGAGAGAAGGAGACACACGGAGCTGTGTGTGTGCGTCGATGGGTGTTTTGGTTGTTTTATGTTTTTGTTATTTTTGATTGTCACTCCGGTTCCCACTTCATCTTTAGTAGGGAAGGCAGATGTCTGCCACAGTGGAGCTATGTCGTCACTGGAGTTAGACACGCTAACAGAGGATCGTAATGTCGAGGATACATGATTTGGTGGTACTGGAGTGGTCTGCCAAGAGGCGGAGGTGCTGATGCCAGGAGTCCCAGGCCTGAATTGGGTATTGGGTATATGTGACGAGGACGAGGGTGTGACCAGGCCGTGAGGATGCACACCTGGCACTGAGTTGCCCCAGCAGGAGAGAGATGAGTATGAGTCGGAGACACCAGAGAGGGAGGGAGAGAGACACGGAGCTGTGTTTGTGTGTGTGTGTGTGTGTGTGTGTGTGTGTGTGTGTGTGTGTGTGTGTGTGTGTGTGTGTGTGTGTGTGTGTGTGTGTGTGTGTTTTGGTTACGCTGAAAAGCAGTTTTATGTTTGTGTTATTCAAGTCTTTTTGATTTGTGACTTCGGTTCCCTCTTCCTCAGAAAGAAAGGCAGAGGTCTGCCACAGTTTCTTTTATGATCGCACAAGACAAGCATTAAACCTGCTTGACTCTTTTCAGCATCAGTCCATTTGCATTTTAAATACGTGAAGAGCAATTCAAGCCTGAATTCAAGGTGAATATATTTTTATGCTTCAAAAAGTGTGCTCTGTTTTTGTTGAAGCACAATAACTTTACTACCTGAATGCCTTAAGTGGAAATGTATGGTGCAATATGTCTTCTTCTTTTTCTCTCTCTCTGTTATTTTATGGTACATAGACAACATCCAACACATGAATTCACCTAATGATCACTGTCTGTGTCTGTGCTGTTTTGTTTTTATTTAGCCTTCTACAACAGATGTTTATATTAAAAAAGAGTGCATAACAATAATCTAAGGATATCCAAATCCTGAATAAAGCTGCCTGAAATGGGACAGATCACAATTAATAGCCGAATGCAAATACACGTTGCGTTCTGCGCTATAGCGAGATTAGTGTGAACTGTCCGCTTCTACGATGTTCAACCAGACTGCACAGTGGCAATGTGGTGGCCAAGTGATTGCATATGTGTTCACGTACTTGCGTTGAGTATATTTTGGCCTTAAAAGGTGCACTTGGGAAGTTTTGGCAAATTAAAAAAGTTTTACTTAAAAAGGAATTTATTTCAATTTATTATTGACTATGTAACGAATGGAGGCAGCGAAGGCAGACGAGGAGAGCGGATCCAAATGCAACTTACTTTATTAAATAAACAAACGAATAAACACAAAAGAATCGACCACGATGGGAAAACAGGAAACCAAACACAATGAAATAAAACTGAGAACTAGGGCAGGGAACACAAACCAGGCATGACAACATTCAACGATTGACAGAGGGGAGTGAAAACAACTGGGTTCAAATACATGGACATGGGAAAACGGGAGCCAATGAACAAACAGAACTCAAACAAGATGACAAGGTGATAAACAGAAACCAATGGGACACTAACGAGGGCAGGTGAAAACAATGAACAGCGAACACGAGGGCTAACAAGACGACTATGGAGCTATAAGGGTGACAAAAGTGAAAACTAAGGAACTACAAAAGTGACAAAAATGACAAACGAAGGGCAACAGAAAGACAAGACAAGGTATACATAACAGACTAAAACACATAACAAAGAAAAAACACAAATTGAGTCATCATTTAACCCCCACTATTACCCAATCACCCACCCCCAACAAACACCCTTGTGGTCACAAAAAGAATACACACATGCAAAACATTAAGAACATATAATAATCATATATAATTAAAACTGAACCTCTCTCTTCAAAGCCCCGATTCCTAGCAAACAAATCTCGGACCCCCAGCCCTCTGCTCAATTTCTTCTCAAAAGCCGCCACCCTCCCCATCTCCGCACACCACTCCAAAAAATGTATGACCGCCCCATCGCCCAGAATACAGAGTCTGGGGCAAAATGAAATTCCAGTGCCTAAAAATGTCACATATGACACTCTGAACCTACAACCAAAACTCTTGTGTATGGGTTGTGTCTCCATCTTTTGTTTTTAATAATATATTTAAAATGAGGCACTCTGAAGCTTAATAACAGTGGTTTAATTTAACACTGAGGGCACGCATGGGCTCTGCCACGTTTATAACACGTGACAACCGTTGTCATGCAGTAGACCAAGTTACTACCAATAATGATGTCAAGAACATATTTACTTTATAGCGCATTCAGCCAAAGCTAAAACATAAAAGTACATATATACAAGACAAATATACGTACTACACCCAACAATGGCCGCAGTCAACAGAAGAGTCCAGAAGGATGGTGTGGTGTTGATATACTGGAGTGTGATCCACCAGACAGTCCAAACAGAATAAGTGCTAGTGGGAGATAAAATGTCTAAACAAGAGTCATGAAACAAAGCACTAGAACCTGCAGCTGTCACGGATCACGGATAAACGCGGGACATCAGGCAGTCCAGTCACAGACCAGCATGCAAAAATGCACAAAAAGTTGTTTGGATTTATCCCAAGAATGTCCATTATATAGTAGCGATGTAGAAAAACAGACTTTAAAGGGGAACAGAAACAGAAGAGAAACAGATATCTTTGTGTGAAGCGGCAGCAGTTAGTAAACAAACTTGTGCATCCTTGACGATCGATAAATCAGGGACTAAAAACGGTTCAAGGAACAAAAGCAAAAACTGAAAAAGATTTTATTTTTGCAGAACATAACCAAAAATGGGAACAAACTGATTTTCAATTGTGCCGGAGTGAAAACTTTATTTTTGATGCTGTGACCGGTTATAACCAGTTATTTCATTCTGATCATTTTTTCATGAAACTAAAGGTCAAAGGGTTTATCACAGTTCATTTTTGGAACTACACCACTTCATGTTGCCTGTAAAATAGAAACATGTGCTTTAATCCGGAAGGAAACTGCTGCATGACACATTTCTTTGCCTAAATCGCCTGATGTGGATGAAGACCTTTTTAATGTATATATATAATTATTACATGTACTTGCATGATAGGGCTAAAACAATAAGTAGAAGTTATTGACCATGTTGACAATAAAAAATAGTATATAGTCGAATAGTCATTTGATGTAATTTAAGGTAACATGAGATCACATTAAACTGTAATGATGCGTGTGAGAACAGCACTGAAACTCACGACTGATGAGAGGAAGAATTACACAGATCACAGATGAACTCAAAACTTTACAAAAAGCTTCAGCTGATGTGCATCACAAATTATTATATAAAAACACCAAATAAGTAAATACAGATGCACTCTCGTCTTTAATGCAGTTCTATTTAATGCGTTACATTTTCAATGCAGTTATAATTAATGTGTTATAATTAGGGCTGTCGATTTAACGCGTTAATAACGTGCGATTAATTTGAAAAAAATTAACGCATTAAATAAATTAACGCACTTTAATCGCAATGATTAACTGAGAAATGCTTGTAGTACCACCTGTTTACTCCAGAGGGCAGTAAGTGAAACTTCAGCTGTGTGAGCAACACACAGTTTATACAGTGAAGAAAACAATTTCTTGCGTTCAAAACACATGATGGAGCGCAAATGCGATCTTTAAGGGATCTTAAGATGTGATTAAGATTGATATTAAACTATATTTAACTCGACACGGTGATCTAAACATTTTATGTTTATGACTCAACACACCCGAGACGCGACACAAGCACGTCTGATGCAGGTCGTACGGTCTTTACCTCAGACATATTTAATTACCAGCGAGGTTAAGGAGGTGTCCTTTAAACTGTTACACCATTTTTACCCCGTCAATCAAAGAAACATGCTCCTGAAATAGATCCACTCCTTCTGTAATGCTGTAGATGAAACGTTTGTTTGTTTGTTTGTACCTCTATTTTAACTAGTTTTTTTTTGCTTTATAAAGACGTTTTATTTGGTTTTCCCAGATTTGATAACTTAAGTTAATATTTTCTGATTAATCTGTTTATTTTTCTTGCCAAGTTTTTAATACATAAGTGTACATTTATGTCTATAAAGCCCCTATTTGCACTTTTTTGTAAAGACTTGAAATATTATTTAAATACTCTTTGTACCTCCAACAACTCCAGCATTGAACACCATTACACTAATGAATATAATGTCATTATTGTCAAATACAGCTGTAGGATTGTGGACGTCCCAAACAAGCCCTCATAATAAATCTCTGATTGATAAATTCACTTGTGTAATGGATTACTGTGAACTGTGTGTCAATGATTGACTTATGATCAATAATATGGTAGTAATCAATACATTGTATTATAAAGACACTTATTATATCGTCTTATCAATGATGAACTCTTCTGCTACAGGAATGTAATGCTTTTTAATTATCAGAATATTTTGTTTTTATATATATATATATATATATATATATATATATGTGTGTGTGTATATATAAATAATTATATTTTTTAAATATTTAAAGATAACTATGTATAATTATTTCATCATTATATATTGAATTATTGTTATATGAGGGGCTTTCTCAGCAATATTTCTATATGCGATTAATCGCGATTAATTAATCAGGACATCATGTAATTAATTCGATTAAATATTTGAATCGATTGACAGCCCTAGTTATAATGCTTAAAAAAATATTTTAAGTGTGGTCAGTATTTCATCAAGCTAAATTCATTCATTTTACTAAATTTGACTCTTTTAGCTGGAAAAAATAAATACAAAAATAACATATTTAAGTCTACAAAAATGTGCAATATTTATCAATCAGTTACAGACCAAATTGTAATCAAATATTGAAATATATATAAAAAAATTATAAACTACTTCTAATTATTTAAGCATGTATCAGACATATTAAAGATGTATATGCTCACATGTTTATTGGCTTTATTATATTAGAGCATTGTTTTCTTCATATTTCTGTCAATAGTATGTTTTAATTAAGTGTTTGATTATCATCTTGATGCGTGTTCTTCGTCTCATCTTCATCATCGTCAGGGGTGTCCGTGTAACTTCATACGGCATACCACGTTCAACAAAACAAGTTCCTCCAGCTTCAGGATTGTGTGTTATAAAATGAAATATTCAATTCTTCTTTCTCAGTTGTAAGTGTCCTCCACTGCAGCACTGCTTCCCCTTCAGTGCCCGTTGTGACAGACTATTGGATTCTTCCGTTCTCTGAAGTCTGAGTTTGCCTTGTATTGATTCGATGTTTTAGCCTGTATGTATTACAGTATCGCATCTATTGCATGGGTCCTCAAGACTGTCATATCAAGGAGAAAATATTGTACAGTGAAAGACATCTTGTCTAAAAGGTTGGAATGCGTTGGCCGTTTGCACACGGGATGATATAGTTTCCATTCCTGCGGTTCTGTTCGATTGACTCAAGATAGAGTAAACCCCAACTCTGAAGTTTGAGCAGAAACAGCCGGAACATGTCCTCCTGTGCTGGTGCCTGCCGAGGGTTCTGATTGAGTTCTTATATCCTGTAGTGGTGAGACCTGTCTCACTTCTCTTCTCTTTCAGCACCGGTGAGATGACCCCCCCAAACACCCTGAGATCTGTCTCACACCTCTCTGTCAGCACAGTTCAACAGATCCTGACAGGAAGGGCTTTTTTATACCAATGATAAATCAATCATGCATCTTTCAAAGGATAATTTACTCCAAAATACATTTACATTTATATTTATGCATTTGGCAGATGCTTTTATCCAAAGTGACTTACAGTGCACTTATTACAGGGACAATCCCCCCGGAACAACCTGGAGTTAAGTGTCTTACTCAAGGACACAATGGTGGTGACTGTGGGGATTGAACCAGCAACCTTCTGAGTACTAATGTATTATACAGAGCACTTATTACAGGGACAATCCCCCCGGAGCAGCCTGGAGTTAAGTGTCTTACTCAAGGGCCCAACAGTGGCATCTTGGTGGTGCTGGGTCTTGAACCCCCGACCTTCTGGTCAGTAACCCTGAGCCTCAACCACTGAGCCACCACTGCCCCCAACATTGCTTCTTTTGTTACTCAGCCTCATGTCGTTCCAAACCCATATGGTGTTATATTTACATTGAACGCAATAGGAACATTTTGAAGAATCTTCACGCCATTCTTTTCCATGTTGCGACAGTTCATAGAGATCATGACTGTCAAGGTCCTAAAATGATTAATTTTCTTTTTTAAATAAATCATAATAATCATAACTAAAGCAGTGTAAATATGCAGATTATGCAGACTTTGTGGGGGTCACTCTGCAAATTCAAACATGCAAGAGACAGTGGATGTGTGGAAGTTTATGAACGATGGTTGTGGAAATCTGCGTAGTTTTCTACATAATTCTTGCCATCTTTACACAGCAGAGTTCATTCTCATAGAGGGGGTCTGTGTATCTCAGCGGGTATTGACGCTGACTATCACACCTGGAGTTGTGAGTTTGAATTCAGGGCGTGCTGAGTGACTCCAGCCAGGTCTCCTTAGCAACCAAATTGGCCCGGTTGCTAGGGAGGGTAGAGTCACATGGGGTAACCTCCTCGTGGTCGCTATAATGTGGTTCTCGCTCTCAGTGGGGCGCGTGGTGTGTTGTGCGTGGATGCTGCAAAGAATAGCGTGAAGCCTCCACATGCACTACTGTACGTCTCCACGGTAACGCGCTCAACAAGTCACGTGATAAGATGCGTGGATTAACGGAGGCAACTGAGATTCTTCCTCCACCACCCGGATTGAGGCGAGTCACTACGCCACCACGAGGACTTTTTAAAATTTAAAAATGAAAAATAAATACAAAATTCGGTGTAAAGATGCAAAAGCCAGACTAAAGCCTGCTCTGATCCACCTCAGCTGCTAGTATCAAAGACAGTTCTGATGCTGCTTTGGTTCTGCAAATAACTTCATATTTTCATTCATTTCATGTTTCTGTTTTCATCATTTTATATTTAAAATCTCATTTATATCTCATAGCATCATGTATGCAGTTGTTTATGCTGTGTAAATGCATTTATGCCCGCTCTGAGCAGCATTAAACGGTCACCTAAATGCCGCTTTAGATGCAGCTTCAGTGCCACCTTTGTGGTGTTAAGATTCTGTATGGGCCTGCAAATGACTCTTGCCCCAGTGAACTGTTCACTCAAGAATCGCTGCAACCAGATCATTGAGTTGGAGAGTTGAACTTGGAGCTGATTCCTAAACCAGTCATTTAAAAGAACCGTCTTATTTAATGAATCTCATTAACTTGATCGGCGATTGATTGATTCGGTATTCAAGTGCAGCTCAAGGATTTGGCCCCATCCGTTCTTGAGTGAACTATTCCTTTAATATAAAGCTGCTCTTGGAAAAGAAGTGTGGAATTACCTCATTCATATTTTAATCAGGCTTTGTGTTTATTTGTTTTACAAACAAAACTTCAATACCAGTGAACTATAATGTTTTATCATTTTCAAAAGCAAAGTTTTGATACATATGCAAACCCATAATGTCAAGTTTAAAGCGGATGAGGATGATATTACATTAACGCTTCAAGAGATGAAGTCAGAATCACTGTTGGGTGTATGAACAGATTGGATGTCACTTTGCATTATTCGGGCAGATGTACAGTTGCGTTTGTAGTGGCAGACTGATGGGCACAGGACATTATTTACATTTCCTAATTTAAATACAATCACAACATATGAATTATGCAAACACAATAGAGCAGACAGCCTCAGAGTATTTTATAGCACAAAATACATCAACAGGGAAATGACACACAGCGCCGATCTCACGAATCAATTGCACAACCAATCAGAAATGATCGTTGTTCTGCAGCCTTAAAATAAGTCTGCATTGTGCATTAGACTGTCTATAATCTGTCTGTGGAGGTGCCGTATTTACATATCAGCTTAGTAAGTGATAAAACTTTATAATAAGGTTTCATTCGTTAATGTTACTTAATGCATTAGGTATCATGAACAATAGATTTTTAACAGTATTTATTCATCTATGTCAAAATTAACGCTTCACTGCGTGTGTGTCACTCCGCTTGTGTTATAAACTAAAGTGTAAGAGTAGTGCAGATCTGTGAGGAGTTACTGTCTTTTAACTGAAATGACATATGTTAGCCAGCAGGTGGAGGCAAAAGATCATTTTTGTGTGTAATATGAGCCAGTTGGTGACGTAAAGTGAATCCGTTAGTCATTGTTTACATAGAACAGCTCTCACTTTACTGCTACACTACTAAAGCTGGGAAATAACTTTAAACGGCTTTAAACGAACATCTTCAGCATTAAGGATCATCACAGCTGAGAGACACAACAGACTGATTAATTACAGAACTCAAGGCGCTTACCTCTTATCGGAGTTTCCACATTAGATACATACTGTTCAGAGGAGATTGCGGTTTCTATTGTCATCGACTCTTGCACACCGGCGCCGTGAAATAGGGAAAATACCCCCGCTTGGACACTATTTTTCCACTGAGAAAGCTGATGTTCAGAAAGCTGACAGCATCTCTGATTGGGTGTGGCAACAGGTGATCACACATACTCCCTGTCTCTCTCTCTCTCATTCTCTCTCTCTCTCTCGCTCTCATTCTCTCTCTCTCTCTCACTCTCTCTCTCTCTCTCTCTCTCTCTCTCTCAATTCAATTCAAAGGCAATTATTGGCATGAATGTAAACAGTACAATATTGCCAAAGCAGAGGTTGCGTAAAAACAGAACTACTTAATCTATAATTAAAATTATTTTAACAAATATACAAATAAATACAAAAACAGGTTCAGAACTGGTGAAGACCACAGTCTCTGTCTCTCTCTCTCTCTCTCTCTCTCTCTCTCTTTCTTTCTACACACACACACACACACACACACAAACTCTCACACATACTCTCTCTCACACACACACACTCACACGCACACACACTCACACATGCAGACAGACACTCACACACACACACACTCACACACACACTTTATCAGTTCACATCAGTCTGTCCATTCTCTGTTGATCTCTCTCATCAACAAGTGTTTCATACACAGAACTGACCATCACTGGATGTGTTTCATACACAGAACTGACCATCACTGGATGTGTTTCATACACAGAACTGACCATCACTGGATGTGTTTCATACACAGAACTGACCATCACTGGATGTGTTTCATACACAGAACTGATCATCACTGGATGAGTTTCATACACAGAACTGACCATCACTGGATGTGTCTCATACACAGAACTGACCATCACTGGATGTGTTTCATACACAGAACTGATCATCACTGGATGTGTTTCATACACAGAACTGACCATCACTGGATGTGTTTCATACACAGAACTGACCATCACTGGATGTGTTTCATACACAGAACTGACCATCACTGGATGTGTTTCATACACAGAACTGACCATCACTGGATGTGTTTCATACACAGAACTGACCATCACTGGATGTGTTTCATACACAGAACTGACCATCACTGGATGTGTTTCATACACAGAACTGACCATCACTGGATGTGTTTCATACACAGAACTGACCATCACTGGATGTGTTTCATACACAGAACTGACCATCACTGGATGTGTTTCATACACAGAACTGACCATCACTGGATGTGTTTCATACACAGAACTGACCATCACTGGATGTGTTTCATACACAGAACTGACCATCACTGGATGTGTGTGTTCATACACAGAACTGACCATCACTGGATGTGTTTGTGTTCCATACACAGAACTGACCATCACTGGATGTGTCTCATACACAGAACTGACCATCACTGGATGTGTTTCATACACAGAACTGACCATCACTGGATGTGTTTCTATTCACACAGAACTGACCATCACTGGATGTGTAGTGTTCCATCCACAGAACTGACCATCACTGGATGTGTCTCATACACAGAACTGACCATCACTGGATGTGTTTCATACACAGAACTGACCATCACTGGATGTGTCTCATACACAGAACTGACCATCACTGGATGTGTTTCATACACAGAACTGACCATCACTGGATGTGTCTCATACACAGAACTGACCATCACTGGATGTGTCTCATACACAGAACTGACCATCACTGGATGTGTTTCATACACAGAACTGACCATCACTGGATGTGTCTCATACACAGAACTGACCATCACTGGATGTGTTTCATACACAGAACTGACCATCACTGGATGTGTCTCATACACAGAACTGACCATCACTGGATGTGTCTCATACACAGAACTGACCATCACTGGATGTGTTTCATACACAGAACTGACCATCACTGGATGTGTCTCATACACAGAACTGACCATCACTGGATGTGTTTCATACACAGAACTGACCATCACTGGATGTGTCTCATACACAGAACTGACCATCACTGGATGTGTTTGTGTTCCCGTCCACAGAACTGACCATCACTGGATGTGTTTGTGTTCCCGTCCACAGAACTGACCATCACTGGATGTGTCTCATACACAGAACTGACCATCACTGGATGTGTTTCATACACAGAACTGACCATCACTGGATGTGTCTCATACACAGAACTGACCATCACTGGATGTGTTTCATACACAGAACTGACCATCACTGGATGTGTTTCATACACAGAACTGACCATCACTGGATGTGTTTCATACACAGAACTGACCATCACTGGATGTGTCTCATACACAGAACTGACCATCACTGGATGTGTTTCATACACAGAACTGACCATCACTGGATGTGTTTCATACACAGAACTGACCATCACTGGATGTGTTCCCGTCCACAGAACTGACCATCACTGGATGTGTCTCATACACAGAACTGACCATCACTGGATGTGTTTCATACACAGAACTGACCATCACTGGATGTGTCTCATACACAGAACTGACCATCACTGGATGTGTTTCATACACAGAACTGACCATCACTGGATGTGTCTCATACACAGAACTGACCATCACTGGATGTGTTTGTGTTCCCGTCCACAGAACTGACCATCACTGGATGTGTTTGTGTTCCCGTCCACAGAACTGACCATCACTGGATGTGTTTCATACACAGAACTGACCATCACTGGATGTGTCTCATACACAGAACTGACCATCACTGGATATGTTTCATACACAGAACTGACCATCACTGGATATGTTTCATACACAGAACTGACCATCACTGGATATGTTTCATACACAGAACTGACCATCACTGGATATGTTTCATACACAGAACTGACCATCACTGGATTAGTTTTCTGAGTAAATTCTAGAGACTGTTGTGTGTGAAAATCCCAGAAATACTCAAATCAGCTCATCTGACACCAACAAGTCCCATTTTTTAGTCCCATTGATCGTTACCGTGCCACATAATATTATATTAAACATGTAAAATAAGAGTGACAAGCATACTTCCTGTCTAGTGAAACAAGACCATTCACTAAATCTGAAGTTGACCCCCCCCCCCCCCCCCCACCCCTTTGATCATCACAATAGTTTATATTTAACTAAATATATATTAAGAAAAATGTCTATATATTACCAGACATTCAATATTTACATAAAATAGGATTCAACAGCAAGGAGCAGCATTTAATTCTCTTAAACTGTCTGGAGTTTGTGCGGCTCTTGAATAAAAAAAAAGGAGCGCTGTGAACTTGACAATGACAAAACAAGCTCTTGGACAAAACAGCCAATTAAGCATTTATACAACAGTTTTCACCTAATTCTTTCCCTTGTAAAAGAGAGATATTTTCCCCAGGTGAACCTAAAGACTCCCTGTAACTGTAAAGATGAAGTCAGATGTGAGATTAATTCATCTTCCATAAACAAACCGGCTGAGTTTCACTTAGAAAAGTATTAAGAATGAACTTTCCTGGAGGTCTGTGTATCTCAGCGAGTATTACCGCTGACTATCACACCTGGAGTCGTGAGTTTGAATCCAGGGTGTGCTGAGTGACTCCAGTCAGGTCTACTTAGCAACCAAATTGGTCCGGTTGCTAGGGAGGGTAGAGTCACATGGGGTAACCAAATTGGCCCGGTTGCTAGGGAGGGTAGAGTCACATGGGGTAACCTCCTCCTGGTCGCTATAATGTGGTTCTCGCTCTCGGTTTGGCACGTCAGTCATCATCACGACAATTAGCCTATTATTATGAATCGAGCAAGTTTCCTCAACTAACAATTTTTGGTTCTCAAAACAGAGCTTTAAGGTACATTTTTGGTTTTCCAGTAAAGTTTCCTTTACAGAAATAGAACGTTTGTTTTAGGTTGTACACAATGGTTCTACCACGTTCCCTTAACCTCTTAAGTTATGGATCCTATAGAACCTCAAACATACATTAAAATGCAGATATTAAAGGAAATTATTCCAAATAACCAATGACTCCTAACCAATTCAAATCTCAATTTAATACCGGAACGCGGACAGAATGGATGCCGCCGCGTTCCGGTGGATGGAAGGGGTTTCCCCCACACATGCCAGCGGTCCTCCTGCTCCAGGCAGTCGGAGCCCCTCCCCGCTCGCGGTCAGCGGTCTCAGAACACACCACGTTTCAGCAGCTGGTAGGGGTCTCCTCCGCCCCTGGCAGCGGCCCTGACAGCTCCAGGCAGTCGGTTAGGAGCCCCTCCTCCCCTCGCGGTCAGCGGCAATCCTCCGCTCTCAGGCGGTCGGGCTCCTCCGTCCCCCAGCGGATGGTCACGGCTGCTCCGCTGGGGTGGATGGTAGTGGCGAGGACTCTACTACAGAGCACCCCTCCTCCTTCCCGGGTTTCGGCACCAGTGTAACACAGTTCAATGGAAAGGAGGGGTGAGAACTGACCCAAAATACACACACACAGGTGTCGGGCAGACATTCTCACACACACACACACACACACATGTTGGTCTACCTATCATTATGAGGACTTTCCATAGACATAATGACTTTTATACTGTATAAACTATAGATTCTATCATCTAAACCTAACACAACCCCTAAACCTAACCCTCACAGAAAACCTTCTGCATTTTTACATTTTCAATAAAACATTGTTTAGTATGATTTTTAAGCGATTTCAATTATGGGGACACTAGAAATGTCCTCATAAATCACATTTATAGCATAATAACTTGTAATTACTAATTTGTAACTTACAAAATTGTCCTCGTAAATCACAAAAACACGCACACACACACACACACACACACACGTTGGTGCAGCTATCATTAGGAGGACTATCTATAGAAATAATGATTTTTAGACAGTATGAACTATAGATTCTATCCCCTAAACCTCACAAAACACTTTCTGCATCAATAAAACATCATTTAGTATGTTTTTATGAGATTTAAATTATGGTGACACTAGAAATGTCCTCATAAACCACATTTATTGCATAATACCCTTGTAATTACCAATTTATAACCTTAAAAAAAATCCTTGTAAACCCATTAAACCTGCCCATACACGCGCACACACACACACACTCACACGCGCACACACACACTCTCTCACACACACACACTCACTCTCTCACACACACCCACACTCACACACACCCACACACACCCACACACACCCACACACATACACACGCACACTCACACACATACACACACACACACACAAACACACACACACACTCTCTCACACACTCACATACACACACACATTCACTCACACACTCTCTCACACATACACACACACACACACCCCCACACTCACACACACACACACACACACACACACACTCACACACACACACACACACACACACACACACACACACACACACTCTCTCTCACACACTCACACACACACACACATTCACTCACACACTCTCTCACACATACACACACACACACACCCCCACACCCACACTCACACACACCCACACACATACACACACACACTCACACACACCCCCACACCCACACTCACACACACCCACACACATACACACACACACTCACACACACACACCCACCCACACACATACACACACACCCACTTTGACGTCCCTGAGTCGTGTGATTTAATTGGTTCTCCCCATACTAATTGATAATTAGTAGTGATATAAAATGCTGTGTGTTATTTGCTCAAGGGCTCATTGGGATAGCTCCATGTCTTAGGAGTGGCTGGCCCAGTGAGACCTCTTCGATTTATCCTCATGCTTTTCTTACTGTGTAGCGTAAAGTTTTGTTATAGTTATCTTATTTGCTAATGCTATGTTTTCCCTTTGTTAACCCTAGACCCATGTTACCATCCACGGTTGTGGTGGTTTATGCTTACTGACAATAAAACAATTCTCTTTTGAATTTACTAAGACCTGTTGTCAGACTCCCCTTTTTATGTTGCGGCTTGTAACGAGCCAGTCGTGACACACACACACACACACCCACACACACACACACACACACACTCTCTCACACACTCACACACACACACATTCACTCACACACTCACTCACACACACACACCCACAATCACACATTCACTCACACACACACACACACACTCACACACTCACTCACACACACACACACACACACAATCACACATTCACTCACACACACACACACACACACACACTCTCACTCACACACACACACACACACCCACACTCACACATTTACTCACACACACACACTCTCTCACACACACACACACACACACACATATTACACACACTCACACATTTACTCACACACACACACTCTCTCTCACACACACACACACACACACATATTACACACACTCACACATTTACACACACACACACACACACACTCTCACACTCACTTTCACACATATTCACAGACACTCACACACACATACACATTCTCACATATACACACACACTCACACACACACACACACACACCCACTCTCACACTCACTTTCACACACATTCACAGACACACACACCCACACTCAATCACTCACACACACAGTTTTTGGTGTGCCACCCTAAAATGTTTTACTGTTCTCCTCTGGCCACCCCATTACAAAAGTCCTGGCGGTTCACTGGTTCCATATGCAGTCGATAAGGTTTGATTCACAATACTCGCATAATTACAGCAAGCACAGTTTGCAGCGTGATTGTTTTTATCCACATTTTGACATTGTCATGTGAAATTATATTTATCCGTGTTTTTTTTAATAAAGAAACATGAGATAAACACTTTAATGTCCCTCTGGTCAACACGTGTATTTTTAAATTCTGTGTTCAAAGGCTACATTTCCCCTTGTGTCTTTGCACCTTTTCTGAGCGATTATATGTTTTGCTTTTGAATCATTCTATCCAATTTCGGGAGCGCACTCTTGATCTTCAGCAGTAATCGGTTTTATTTTGACAGACGTATACACTATATGACCTCACTCTCTCATGAATGTCACAGTAATGTGGGCCCAAAGAAAAAAAAAAGAACGAAAATGACAATGGTGCAACAGAAATGAAGAGTGAATGAAAGAGCCGGAGAGGACATTGTAATGTTTTGGTCAGGCACTTCTGAAGCTCTCTCTCTAAGTGTAACTGAGAGCTGTGATCAGATGAGGTTTATATGAATGGCTTAAGGCCAAATGAGCAGTAATGGCATCTTCTCTGTAAGAGTACCAGACCAGAACAGCACTATTTACCTGCATGGAAACATGTATCCTCTGCAGTGACCTTCACAGCAATCTCTCTTTCTCTCTCTCTCTCTCTCTCTCTCTCTCTCTCTCTCTCTCTCTCTCTCTCTCTCACACACACACACACAATCCTCAGTTAGTCAAGTTAAGTGTACATTGTTTGGGTGAATGCTAATATGGCACTGCACAGAAGACCCATTCTTTATCCATATTTTCATATTTTTCATACTAAACGCTATACAATAGTTTAGTGTTTGGTCCCAAATCATAGTACATTGAAAAATGGTATTCCAAAGGTGCTCAGGAAGTATCATTTTTCAAGATGTTTGAAGAATACACCTGTGTGTGGATTTTAGACAAATTGTTCTCGGTACCTTGCGCTATGGATTATTATGTTCCAATAGAGCCATACCACCTTACAACATAAACAGAAGTATCAACGTGATCTCATGAGAATTTCTCTTTATTCTTATGTAAAGTTTGGTTCTGGTAAACGTACATTATCTTATGTTTACATAGACACCAAACCGTACGATATTGACTTACTTATGAATGTTTTATATGCTTAATAAATGGTTATGGTTTAGGAGTAGATTTGGGATTAGTGGCTGTAAAATATATATTAATTAATATATTGTAATAAAACGTATTACTACTGTACATTAATCTACTTGTTACTACTTGATTTCACATTAGCAAACTATAGATTTGGCAAGTCGTTTAGGACATCTACTTTGTACATGACACAAGTAATGTTTCCAACAACTGTTTACAGACAGATTGTTTCACTTTTAATTGACTATAATCACAATTCCAGTGGGTCAGAAGTTTACATACACTAAGTTAACTGTGCCTTTAAGCAGCTTGGACAATTCCAGAAAATGATATCAATCCTTTAGACCAGTGGTTCCCAACCTTTTTAGGGTACTGTACCCCCAAAACATTTTATCCTGCCTGAAGTACCCCCACAAGCGCATGTGATCGGTGTGATTTTTAGATTTGGTGTAAATTTAAGGGGATACCTGAATTTACCTGTAAATAATGATATTTTTACTTCCTATAACTCTTATAATATAATACTTGTCTTTGTTCAATATTTGTATGACTTTTTCACATCTTCACATGTCCAGACCAATTATACAAAAACAAAGATCACATTTTATATAATAATAATAATAATACATTTATTTTATATAAGCCTTTAAAAGTTGCTTTCTCAAAGCTTTACAGGCAAACATAACAACAGAGAAAAATACACACTTTAAATACAAAAATAAACTAATAAAATTAATAATCAAGTAAAAGCAATCCTAAAATAAAATGTTTTGAGAAAAGATTTAAAAGTCACTAATGTATTTGAATTCCAAAGCATAGGAAGAAAATGCTTTATCACAGAACGAAACTGTGTCTTGGAAACAACCAAGAACCAACAACTTGGTACTTATGTGTCGTTGTAAATGGGCTGGTTTCATGCTATTATTAGAGAGCACATCCCCGCAGAGGAAACACAGCGGCTGAGGCGGTTCAGTAGGTGTGGACGTGAAACTGAAAACGACATACTGTTCATGAAATTGCCGGTACTTTGACTTATCGGTACTTTGAGCTGCCACTAGCACTGCTGCTGCTTGGAACGGCGCATTTTTTTAGCCATTGATCCATATCTAGCTAGTGTTCTACTCAAAGCTAGCCTCTCTGCCTGTTGCTATGGTCACTCTACTGCGCGGCCACACAGCGCGCGTCCACGGACAAGCACATTTGGCGGGAAGGACAGGGTGACCATATTATAACATGATTATAATGTTATATAATATGTTATATAATTTTTTTTTGTCTTTTGAGAATCATCCCACGTACCCCCTGGGGACTGCTCACGTACCCCCGGTTGGGAAACACTGCTTTAGACAATTAGACAATTAGCTTCTGATAGGAGGTGCACTGAATTGGAGGTGTAACTGTGGATGTATTTTAAGACCTTCCTTCAAACTCAGTGCCTCAGAAAAAATATCGTGGACCTCCACAAGACCGGTTCATCATTGGGAGCAATTTCCAAAAGCATGAATGTACCACGTTCAACTGTACAAAAATAGTATGCAAGTATAAACACCATGTGACCATGCAGCCATTGTGTTCAAAAAGTGTAAATCAATCCCAGAACAACAGAAAGGACCTTGTGAAGATGCTGGAGGAAACAGGTAGACGAGTATCTAGATCCACAGCAAAACGAGTCCTATATCGACATAACCTGAAAGGCTGCTAAGCAAGGAAGAAGCCGCTGCTCCAAAACCACCATAAATAATCCAAACTACAGTTTGCAAGTGCACATATATAGCGGTAGATTGCTGCAGGAGGGACTGTTGCACTTCACAAAATAGATGACATCATGAGGAAGGAAAATTATGTGGATATATTGAAGCAACATCTCAAGACATCAGACAGGAAGTTAAAGCTGGAGTGGTGGTGGCGTAGTGGCTAAAGCACAGGGCTGTTAATCAGAAGGTCACAGGTTCTAACCCAGTCACCACCATTGTGTCCTTGAGTAAGACACTTAACTCCAGGTTGCTCCGGGGGGATTGTCCCTGTAATAAGTGCACTGTAAGTCACTTTGGATAAAAGCATCTGCCAAATGCGTAAATGTAAATGTAAAGCACAGTCGCAAATGGGTCCTCCAAATGGACAATGACCCCAAGCATACCTCCAAAGTTGTGGCAAAATAAGGACAACAAAGTCAAGTTATTGGAGTGACATCACAAAGTCCTGACCTCAATCCCATAGAACATTTTGGGCAGAACTGAAAAAGCGTGTGTGAACAAGGAGACCTACAATCCTGACTCAGTTGCTCCAGTTCTGTCTGGAGGAATGGGACAAAAGTCCAGCAACTTATTGTGAGAAGCTTGTGGAAGGAAACCCAAAATATTTGAATTGAGTTAAACAATTTAAAGGCAATAATACCAAATACTAACAAAGTGTGTGTAAACTTCTGACCTACTGGGAATGTGATTTAAAGAAATAAAAGCTGAAACCAATAATTCTCTCGACTATTATTCTGACATTTCACATTCTTAAAATAAAGTAGTGAAATAGTGTTTGGTAAAATAAACTGACCTAAGACAGGGAATATTTTCTACCATTAAATGTCAGGAATTGTGAGGTGTATGTAAACTTCTGATTCCAACTGTATCTTGCAGCCAGTGCTGCTGTATGTCCTTCTCCATGTACTGTTTAGATTTTTTCTTATTCTGTCATGATTTTTAAATTGTTTATGCTGTTTGTAAATGTATCCATATAAATGTCCCATGTTGCTTTACATTTTGGGCAGTGAAGGAGAAAGTGCACCTCTGTCTCAACCTCACCTGTCGAACAGTGAGCACACACCCTTTCTTCTCTGGGTAACCATGTTTTTCTGTATCTGTGTCTCTCGATGGCAAGACTGTGATCACTGAGCCTGTACTTGCTCAGGATCTGTCTCTCTCTCTCTCACTGTCTGTCTCTCTCTCTCTTACTGTCTGTCTCTCTCTCACTGTCTGTCTCTCTCTCTCTTACTGTCTGTCTCTCTCTCACTGTCTGTGTCTCTCGATGGCGAGACTGTGCTCACTGAGCCTGTACTTGCTCAGGATCTGTCTCTCTCTCTCTCACTGTCTGTCTCTCTCTCTCTTACTGTCTGTCTCTCTCTCACTGTCTGTCTCTCTCTCTCTTACTGTCTGTCTCTCTCTCACTGTCTGTGTCTCTCGATGGCAAGACTGTGCTCACTGAGCCTGTACTTGCTCAGGATCTGTCTCTCTCTCTCACTGTCTGTCTCTCTCTCTCTTACTGTCTGTCTCTCTCTCACTGTCTGTGTCTCTCGATGGCGAGACTGTGCTCACTGAGCCTGAACTTGCTCAGGATCTGTCTCTCTCTCTCACTGTCTGTCTCTCTCTCTCTTACTGTCTGTCTCTCTCTCACTGTCTGTCTCTCTCAATGGCGAGACTGTGCTCACTGAGCCTGTACTTGCTCAGGATCTGTCTCTCTCTCTCACTGTCTGTCTCTCTCTCTCTTACTGTCTGTCTCTCTCACTGTCTGTCTCTCTCTCACTGTCTGTGTCTCTCGATGGCAAGACTGTGCTCACTGAGCCTGTACTTGCTCAGGATCTGTCTCTCTCTCTCACTGTCTGTCTCTCTCTCTCTTACTGTCTGTCTCTCTCACTGTCTGTCTCTCTCGATGGCGAGACTGTGCTCACTGAGCCTGTACTTGCTCAGGATCTGTCTCTCTCTCTCACTGTCTGTCTCTCTCTCTCTTACTGTCTGTCTCTCAATTCAATTCAATTCAATTCAAATGAGCTTTATTGGCATGACTGTATACAGTGTACAATGTTGCCAAAGCAGTAATAAACACATTACAAACATAAAAAAAAAACAACAACATGTATATACAATAAATGAATAATAATGATAATAATAAAGAAATAAAAATAAGTACAAACGACAAAGTGAAAAACAGAGAGCAATAAGGAAGGAGAAGAAAAAAAAAAAAAAACAAATCAATTAAAATATGAGTTTGAATAGAGGTGTAATCTGATGAGGGGTCAGTCTCTCGCCCTCATGTGATGACAGGACGACACATACTGCGCTGCAGCTGAACACACTCCACTTTCTCTCCCATTAGATACGAGAGTTTGTCTACGTCATTTATGTCCTGGAATTCAGGTAGAATATGAGCTATTTGTGTAAAGTGTGTGTTTCTAATGGTCTCATATTTACTGCAGTGAGTGAGGAAGTGAAGTTCATCCTCCACAACTCCTTCAGTGCAGTGTGAACACAGTCTGTCCTCTCTGGGTCTCCGGTTCTGCCTGTGTCGACCCGTCTCTACAGACAGACTGTGCTCACTCAGACGATACTTTGACAGTAGCTTTCTTTGTCTATAATCTTTAATATGGATCAAATATGGTGCCAATTTATAATCCGTCTTAATTCTGTGGAAGTAGTTTAATTTATGTACCTGAGTGACTTTGTGCTGCCAATCGTGAATGTATTCTTCCTGCGTTATTCTGTCTGTCTGTTTCAGTTTGGCCAATCTGAACTGGATGGAGGAATTTAGCTGATATTTTTGTACTAAATAGTGCATAGGGTCACTCTCTGGGTGTCCTGTCCTGTGTGTAAAGGCACAGTGATGGTAATTATCTGGAGGTGCGTCTGACAAATGGAACCAGAACTTCAGGGCTCTCTTCTGGATTTCAGAGAGCAGAGGGAATCTGCCTAATTCTGCCCGGCAACCCAGGCTTGGAGCGTTTCTGTGAGTTCCCAGGATGTTCTTGCAGAACTCAAGGTGGAAAATTTCAGCGGGGTTTTGTCCCAGGATTCGTAATTTAGTTTAAATTTGGGGCCCCAGATTTCACAGCCGTAAAGAAGGATGGGTTTTATGATGCTGTCAAAGATTTTCAGCCACAGTTTAATGGGTGGGTTAAATTTGAACAGGGGTTTTCTTATACTGTAATAAGCCCTACGTGCTTTATCAGTCAGATCTTTTATTGCAGTGTCAAATGTTCCAGAAGCTGAGATTGTCAGACCCAAATAATTATAACAGGTGACATGATTAAGAATTGTTCCCCAAGTGTAAATTTGTATTTCTTGTCAGTAAGGCGAGGTTTTTTCTGAAAGATCATGATTTTAGACTTGTCCATGTTGATGGGTAAGGCCCAGTCGCTGCTGTACTGGTCCAGAAGCGAGAGGCTGTGGTGCAGACCCTCTTCATGAGGAGACAGCATCAGAAGATCGTCAGCGTACAGGAGGCTTCTGATCTCTCTGTCCTCGAGGGTCAGACCGGGACAAGAGGACTTCTCCAGTGTTGATGCCAGTTCATTAATATAGATATTAAATAGAGTCGGGCTGAGGCTGCAGCCTTGACGGACTCCTTTAGTTTGGCTGAAATAATCAGTACGTTTGTCATTAATCTTAACCCCGCATTGGTTCCCATTGTATATGTCCTTTATGATGTCATATGTCCTTCCTCCTATTCCACTTTGGATTAGTTTTAGGAAAAGTCCATTATGCCATACCGAATCAAAGGCTTTTTAAAATCAATGAAGCAGCCAAATATTTTCCCTTGTTTTGTTTGTTGGACGTGTTTTTGTATGAGTGTGTGGAGTGTGTAAATGTGATTTGATGTTCTCTGTTTAGGCATAAATCCAATTTGACAATTGTTAAGGATCTTGTGTTCTTGAATGAACTGAACTGATCTGTCATTGATGATGGAGCAGAAGAGTTTGCCCAGGTTGCTGCTCACTGTGATGCCCCTATAGTTATTTGGGTCGTACTTCTCACCCTGTTTAAAGATTGGTGTAATCAAATTTTCTTTCCATATCTCAGGAAAGTGTCCTGCTTTTAATAAAAGATTGAATAATTTGAGAATTGCATCTTTCAGTTTGGGGCTGCTGTGTTTCAGCATCTCATTTGATATTAAATCCACGCTACAGGATTTTTGAGTTTTTAGGGATTTCATCTTGTCTGTCAGTTCATTTAGTAATATGGGCTGGTCTAGATGGTTTAGCTGGTCTTTTACAGTGCGCTCCAGGGTATATAGTTGGGACGTCAGATGTTTTTGGGTGAGGGTTAGTTCGTTTTGTGAATAGAGTTTTCCAAAATGTTCGGTCCAGATGTTTGGGTCATAGATGGGAATGTGTTTAGGTTCTTTTGATTGATCTAATTTACTCCATAATTCCCAAAAAGAATTCTGATCTACTGCCTCCTCAATCTTATTAAGCTTTGCTTTCATGTGATCAGCTTTTTTCTGTATTAGAAGTGACTTGTATGTTTTGAGGGTTTGCTGATATTTGTCTCGTGTTTGTTGGTTTGCAGGGTCTCTGTGTTTTAGATTTGATAATGATCTTAATTCTTTTCTTAATTTTTGGCACTCTTTATCAAACCAACCAACTTTAGCAATTTCTTTCTTACATCTATAATTTTTTCTTTTTCTCAGGGCTTTTCTGACCACTGTAGAAAATATTTCGTTTAATTGATGAGTTGCTAAATTGATAGTTTTCTTCTCTTCACTAAATGAAGTAGACAGAAATGAATCTATCATGTTCTGGACCTGAGTGCTGTGGAGCTGGGCTTCATACTGGGCAGGACTGTCTTTACCCCATATAAACGTGGAGGGAGGGGTGCAGTTTAACCTTGGGAACTGAAGGCCGGAGATTCACGGATCTGTTCAGACTGAGGACTGTGTGGCTGTGGTCTGATAATGGCAGCTGTGGCATTACTGTGAAATAGTTGACTTTACTGTGGTCTACATCAGTGATGGCGTAATCTACTGCGCTGCTGCCGAGATGTGAGCAGTAGGTGAACCGACCCAGAGAATCTCCCTTTGTTCTGCCGTTAGCGATATACAGGCCCAGGCTTTTGCAGAGCTGCAGGACTTGTTTTCCGTGCCTGTTTATCGTGTTGTCATAATTCTGACGTGCCTTCAGTAAAGTGTTTCCGTTGATATATATGTGAGTTATTAATATATTTGTCTCCATCTGTGGTAATGTAATCTGCTTCCTTCCCGTTCTAGCGTTCAGATCCCCATTAACAGAACCGATCCTAGAGCTTGAAAGTAAACGATCTCTGACTGTAGGGTTGGGAAGATGTCTTCATTATAATAAGGAGACTCGTATGGGGGATGTATGTGGCACACAGGTACAAGTCCTCATCTAAACACAGAAGCTCTTTTGAAGTTTTAACCAAATATGTGTTTTCCCTTTTTCACAGGCTGAATATAGTGCCACAAATGATCTTTAAACCAAACTATGATTCCTCCTGAATCTCTTCCGTTTTTAATATTAGGCTGTTTGATTGAAGGGATTCAGTAGCTCTCTGTAGTTTGGAGGAGTGCAGATTTTGGAGTCTAAACGACACCATGTCTCAAGTAATATAATTATGTCTGAACTATATACAATATTTACAAAATCAGGGTTAGTCGTTTTCTCCCCAAAAGCAGAAGAGAACATCCCTGAATGTTATAGCATGTTATTTTAAACGATGACATTGACCGAATATTGGATTTACCAGAAAAATGTATGAAATTCATGACCCAATCATGTTTTAAAATATAGATTAATCAATTAGAACGGTAATATAGAGGATATATAGAAGTATGGTGAGTCGGTCAGTTTTACACATTGAATAAAAAATAAATTATAAAATAAAATAAAAAAGAAAAAAGAAATTAAGAAATAATGATCATTCTTGACAGACACACTATGAGTATTTAAGCTAACATATTGTCACATATAATTTTCAGCATGTGTTTGATCTGGATCAGGTCAGTGGTGTCAGATCTACCTGTTCCTGCCACTACAGCGGCGTAGCTGTCCGTCTGTCTGACAGACTCGCGCTCAGGGTGTGTTTTCTGAGTGCGTTTCAGGGCTGACTCCTTGATGGTTTTTGCGAACAGTCTCATGCCCTCTCGATGGATGTGGATACGGTCATATAGATGCTCATGGGTGATGCGCTGATGGTTGGCTATTTGAACGTTCGGCATTGAAGCACAGATGTTAGCTATCTCCGCGTTGATTGTGTTGATGATCCTTTGAGGGACGTCTCTGCGAGGTAGAAGGGTTGAGATGGTGACCTTGGCTCTCTCTCACTGTCTGTCTCTCTCGATGGCGAGACTGTGCTCACTGAGCCTGTACTTGCTCAGGATCTGTCTCTCTCTCTCACTGTCTGTCTCTCTCTCTCTTACTGTCTCTCTCTCTCACTGTCTGTCTCTCTCTCTCTTACTGTCTGTCTCTCTCTCACTGTCTGTGTCTCTCGATGGCAAGACTGTGCTCACTGAGCCTGTACTTGCTCAGGATCTGTCTCTCTCTCTCACTGTCTGTCTCTCTCTCTCTTACTGTCTGTCTCTCTCTCACTGTCTGTGTCTCTCGATGGCGAGACTGTGCTCACTGAGCCTGTACTTGCTCAGGATCTGTCTCTCTCTCTCACTGTCTGTCTCTCTCTCTCTTACTGTCTGTCTCTCTCACTGTCTGTCAATTCAGTTCAATTCAACGAGCTTTATTGGCATGACAAAGACATTTTGTATTGCCAAAGCAATTACATAGAAAACAGAACATGAACTGAACAAGGACATGAGAACAATAATAACTATAAAGAGATAACATTCATCATTTATGCAACATTATACAGGTTTGGATACAGGGGTCGGGGATTGGGGTCAGGGGTCATCAATACATTCATGTATTATTATTTGTATTATTTATTCATTTTATTTTAGCTCTGGTTGTCCCTCAGGTTTCTACAGGATGACACAAATCTTGCAGCTATATTTGCACATTCTTCCTTTTCACCCAGAATAAAACACATTTTTTTGTGTCGGGGTACATTCAGTTGAACTCTGGGTATATATTGTTAAATTTGTGGTAATATTTGTTTCTAATTGGTTGGTATTTTGGGCATTCTGTGAGGAAGTGCAGTTCTGTCTCAATCACTCCCAGGATGCATTGGGAGCACAATCTGTCCTCGCGGGGTAGCCATGTCTGTCTGCGGCGGGACGTCTCTATAGCCAGACTGTGCTCGCTGAGTCTGTACATCGTCAGTGCTTTTCTTAATTTTCTGTCAGTCACTGTGGTCAGATAGTTTGCCACCGTGTACTCTTGATTTAGTGCCGAATAACATTCCAGTTTGTGTTGAGTTTTAATGGTGTTTGTCCAATGCATGAGGTATTTTTCCTTTTCTTTGTGTATAATTTGGTTAGGCCGAATGTTTGTGAGTGTGCCGTTATCCTGAGACTGGACGATCTCCTCAGGTGTGACCTCAGTCAGTCTCAGGACAAGCTGGCATAGGGGACTCTTCACTGAGCTCAGCTCTTGGTATTTAAGGGCTTTATAATGGTGTGTGGTGGGGTCACTTGTTTTTAGGTGCTTCCAGAATTTGATGGCTCTTTTTTGAATGTTCAGAAGGAGAGGGTATTGGCCTAATTCTGCCCTGCAACCATTATTTGGGGCTTTTCTTTGGACATAAATTATTCTTTTACAAAATTCCAGATGCAGAGTTTCAATGGGATGTTTTTCCCAGTTTAAATAGTCAAATTTTACAGGTGGACCCCACACTTCACTGCCATATAATGCAATTGGTTCGATGACTGATTTGAATATTTTGAGCCAGATCCTAATTGGAATATCAATTTTAATGGATTTTTTAATGGCATAAAAAGCCCTTTGTGCTTTCTCTTTGAGTTCATTCACAGCCAAAGTAAAATTACCTGTAGAACTGATTTTTAGGCCGAGGTAAGTGTAAGTCTTTGTGATTTCAATGCTTCTGTTTGATAACGTAAATATGTTTGTTAATCCCTGAGATCTGGATCGCTTTTGGAAAATCATGACTTTAGTTTTTTGGTGGTTGACTGACAGGGCCCAGGTCTGACAGTAACCCGCCAGCAGATCCAGGCTGTCCTGCAGCCCCTCTTTAGTGGGCGACAGGAGAACCAGGTCATCTGCGTAGAGGAGACACTTTATTTCTGTGTCATGTAAAGTGAGACCTCGAACGGGAGATTGTTCAATAGTTTGTGCCAACTGATTGATATATATATTGAAGAGGGCGGGGCTTAAACTGCAGCCCTGTCTCACTCCTCGCCGCTGAAGGAAAAATGTGGTTCTTTTATTGCCAATTTTAACAGCACATTGACTGGATGTGTACATATATTTGATGACATCATAAGCTTTTCCCCTACACCACTGTCAATAAGTTTGAAGTATAATCCTTCATGCCATATTGAGTCAAATGCTTTCTTAAAATCTACAAAACAAGCGAAAATTTTGCTTTTATTTTGATGTACATATTTATCAATGAGTGTCTGTAGGGTGAAAATGTGATCAGATGTGCGACATCTCAGATGTCTGTCTCTCTCTCTCTTACTGTCTGTCTCTCTCACTGTCTGTCTCTCTCACTGTCTGTCTCTCTCGATGGCGAGACTGTGCTCACTGAGCCTGTACTTGCTCAGGATCTGTCTCTCTCTCTCACTGTCTGTCTGTCTCTCTCTCACTGTCTGTGTCTCTCACTGAGCCTGTACTTGCAACTTCACTGTAAATTGTAGCACCTCCTCCTCGACCGTTCAGGTGAGGCTCATGTTTATAACTATAACCTGGGGGAGTAGATTAATATATTTTCCGGTTTAGTCAAACAGAGCACATCCAAACTATGATCTGCAATAATTTAATTTACAAAAAGTGTATTGGTAGAAAGAGATCTAATGTTTAGTAGCCCTAAACTGAACTGAAGTCCACAAAAAGGATCCTTGCATATGTCCCTGGTCTGTTGAGATGTTGCAGGATATGATACAATCCCATGTTCAATAAGCAAATTGAAGGGGATCCAGAAAGGGTCCAGTGATGTCCTTTAGGTGGGCTAACACCAGTCTCCCAAATGACTTCATGACCACAGATGTTAGAGTGACAGGTCTGTAGTCATTAAGTCCTCTGATTTTGGGTTTCTTTAGGACGGGGATGATGGTGGAACGTTTGAAGCAGCAGGGAACTTCATGCTGCTACAGTTAATATCTGTGTGCAGATGGGGGTCAGCTGGTCAGCACAGGATTTTAGACAAGTGGGTGAAACACCATCTGGGCCCTGTGCTTTCCTTGTCTTTTGTTTCTGGAAGACCCGGCACACATCCTCTTTACAGGTCTTAATTGCAGGTTGAATAGCAGGAGGGGGGAGGAGGGTGGTTACAGGAGGTGTTGATGTTTGTGTGAAGTTAAGGCCAGAGCGAGTGTGAGACAGGGCTATCTTCAGTAAAACATAATAATATCGTCAGTCAGTTATTGACTCCCTGCATTGTTGGGGGATGGTGTCTTGTAGTTAGTGATTTCTTTCAGGCCTCTCCACACTGATGCAGAGTCATTATCTGTCTGTCTGTCAATCTGTCCATCTGTCTTCCTGTCTGTCTCTCTGTATGTCTGTCTTTCTGTCATTTTGTTAGTATACATTTCCATTTTTCTGTCTGTCTGTCTGTCTATAATTCTCATTCTGTCTGTCTGTTGTCATTCAGTGTGCCTCTCCGTCTGTCTGACTGTCCATCCATCCACCTATAATTTATGTTTTATCTACTGTTCTATGATTCTCTATATTGTTCTGTTTAAAGTTGTATCTGTTCTATCTGTTGTGCTGTCTGTCTATTGATGTATTTCTTATTCCATCATTCTGTCTCTCTGTGTTAGTGGTGTTAGATAGGGAGAGAGGAAGGGAAGAGGAGAAAGATCATAATCAGTGATGGAGAAAGTGACAGATGTTTAGGTAGTAAAGTGAGACCAAGTGATTATAGATATAGAATGAACCGATGGAGTGAGAGGATGAAATCAGCATTGGAGAGAGTTCAGGCTGTAAGTGAAGACTTCACCTGGAACTGTGTGAAGTTGGAGGAAGGAACAGAAAGAGCTGGAAGAAGATCTGCACATCAGTCCGCTGTGAGCTGTGTTTGTTCCGCTGCAGATCGTTAAGTACCCTTTTTATTTACTTAATATCAGTTTTAATGGCCGCCAGCCTCAGAACGGAAACATTAATTTCTAATATGTTGATCTATTAGAGCTATTATGGTGAAATAACAATTACCACTTCCAGGAAATGGAAAGGGTAATTGTCATCCTCAACCTGCTGTTTTTGCACAATAGTAGAATTTTAATTTCAATAAGTCAACTGTACAGAAAAGATTACATTTTTGCATTTTCTCTCTGAACTTTCTTTTAACCTCAGGGTTCAAATATAACATAAAACACATAAATATAATGGTTGTCCTTTCTCCTCACCTTTGGAATTCTCCAGTGTGTGGTCTGGTACTGATAAATAGTCTTATATTTTATAACTAATGTTTGTATGGCTGCGGACCCATTATCTTCATACACAGAGGCCACAACATCCCCCACCTACACCTGAAGATTTGTCTCATCTCGAGCGGTGAAGGATTCATCTGAATGTAAAGTGCTGCACCTCACAGATATATCATTATACAGACATGTGGGCCACTGTAAATCAAACGCACAATAACCTTGACGTCTCTGTACAGGCTATAAAGCTCTGGTTCTTTGTTTGTGTGTGTGTGGGGATGTGTTAGTTGAATTTGGTGTGTTCTCGTATCTTTGCTCATGTCCTGTCAGGGTGTAATCAGGGTGAACTATGGCGAAATTTAAAGGTGCGTTTGGGAAGCCTCTAAAGCTTTCACAGTCCAATATTACAACACAATACCGTGTTCCCTACAGAATTAGGTTTTTGCAGTGGGGAGCCTGTTAAGTTCCTTCGACTGATTCAAACCAGTTTTGTTTTATTGATCCCTTAGAAGATCGATTCATGAAGAATCATTCAACCTGGTCTCATAGAATCACATTACTATACCTACATTTGTACCTACAACAACAGTGACTTTTATTCACTTTCACACAAAGCACGAGTAAAACGGCAGATTATCAGATCATAAACACTTACTTTTCACCCTGCTCCTGACACATTGATATCTTAAGACATCTAAACACTTTTACTATAGCGCATGACTCATTTTAACAGTTGCATTACATAAACATCTACATTTACAAGCTTGTTCGAGTGTGATCATTGTGCTCGACTGATAGTGTTGCACTTGTGATGTAACGGAGCGGGATACGAGTCCTGAAGAGCGCAAGAGTCCACATGTGAACCCAAAGTGTCATATGGGTTGTGTGTGTGTGTGTGTGTGTGTGTGTGTGTGTGTGTGTGTGTGTGTTAGAGAGAGAGAGAGATGGAGCATGTGATCACCTGTTGCCACTCCCAAGCAGAGATGCTGTCAGCTTTCTGAAGATCATCTTTCTCAGTAGAGCATCCAAGCGGGGGTATTTCTTAGGGATGCACCGAAATGAAAATTCTGGGCCGAAACCGAAAATCCAGGATGCACTTGGCCGAAAACTGAAACCGAAGTTTTTACCTATTTAAAAAAAAAAAAAATGTTGTGTATAATTGTATTAATTTTATACTTTTTCATTAATTTCATGAATTTAATTAATCTGAATTGAAAGACTACAAACCAATAAAATAAATCACACTTTTATTGAAAGTAGCACAACAAAATTGGACAAAAAATATATTAAAACTATATTAAATATTATTCTTCTTTCAGTTCTGTAAAAATCAAATTTTACAGATTTTATTAACAATTATCCAAATAATGTAAAGTTTTAGAAAACTATTATATGCAAAACAAGAGTCAAGCAATGAACTTAGCTAGCATCTTTCAAAAAGTTTAAATATGCAACAGTAATTTTAATTAAAACAACAGGCAGAACACAGAATGGCAGAGGGCCTCTATTCCACTGATCTATATATAACTATAATATATAATTATATATATATAGATTAGTGCTCTGTTCTGTTTATGTAAACGTATGTACACTTTAAGTGAAAATGATTGTGCAAAACAGCAGTAATTGAACTAAATCCAACCTCAACTGTAAACGACAGATGTATCCTCAAGTGAAGAACAAGTGTAATGTAACTGCTATTCACATCATATTGGACCGCTTTCTATTTAAGTACAAGTGACAGGTTTCTCTTCAAGAACAAAAGTTGCTAAACGTTCTGACAGTCTCTCCTGTCTGAAAGCTCATCAAGAACATGAGATGCTGCACTGAACAGTCTCTCACTCTCTGTTCTGATGCTTGGGCAGATAAATACCTGTGCGCAATCCGCGCAAGCAAAGGAAATCGGTGTTTGTTTATGCGCCCGTAGTCAAGGAGATTGTTGCTTCTGGCGTAGTTCAGCTATACGTCTCAAGTTGTGTTGTAGCTGCGCTAGTTGTGACATTTTCCTGTAGAATCTCTTGCTGTATTCTGTATATATATATCTTGAAAGTTCTGCTGAATAAACACTGCAGATCGCAAATTTGATGTCCTTATCAGAAACTTTGATGAATTTCCACACCGCTGACATGATCGGCCTTTGTTTGGTAGCGCCGTTGTGGAATTATCTAACAGCTGTGATAAGGGCTACATCGATCCAGATTGAAATCTGAGCACTGAGGGGCGGGGCGAGGAGGTATATATTTTCGGCTTATATTTTCGGCCTTTTTTCTCTTTCGGCCGAAAACCGAAGTGCCGAAGTGCCATTTTCGGCCGAAAATTTTCGCGGCCGAAATTTCGGTGCATCCCTAGTATTTCTCTCTTTTTTGTGGTAGGCGTGCAAGAGTCATTCACAATAGAAACATCAATGTCGTCCACCATTTGTAATCGGTGTGTATCCAATGTGGGAACTCTGTAAGTGCTTCGAGTTCTGTAATCAAACAGTCCTTTGTGTCTCTCAGCTGTGATGAGCCTTAATCCTGAAATTGTTCATTTAAAGCTGTTTAAAACAATATCCTATCTTAAGTAATGTAGTGGTAATACGAGCGATCACAGAGTGCTGTTCTATGTAAACAATGACTAACGGATTCACTTTACGTCACCAACTGGCTCATATTACACACAAAATGATCTTTTGCCACCACCTGCAGTAACTCCTCACAGATCTGCACTACTGTTACACTTTAGTTTATAACAGCATGAAAACAAGCGGAGTGACACACGCAGTGAAGCATCTGAGTGCTAATCCTGTCAGACCATCAGTGCTCATGGAACGTCTCTCGTCCAATCAGATTTGAGGACCGGAAATAACTGTTGTGTATATATATATATATATATATATATATTGAATAATATTGAACGTTGAAGAAACCGCCTTAAATGGACTATTTCACTCTTTTCACTGCTTTTTTGAATGTTGCATTAAATTAGCAACATGTGCATGTGACAATCTTTGAAAACACTAGGTTGTATCCCAGAATGCTGCACAAGAAGTTAGCTGTCTATATAGGCATTAGGCAGCTCAATACGTTTTGGAACAGATCTGGTAGAATCAAATATTGTATGTAAATTCAGCTCCCTTCTACTTGATTCTGTGTCTGAAGCGTTATCTGACCCTGGAGTTTTAGATCATTTACTGTATTTATTTGACACACATTTACAATATCACTCACCAGACTTGAATATGGAGGATGAGGGAGATTCTAAAACCTCAGTTTCTAAGTGCCACTCGGGGTTACTTCAATGAACATAACGGCTTTGACTTACAACACATCAGCTCCTCTGTGGCATATTTTAGAAATAAAGTTTGTTGCATTTACAACACCATGTCCTGCCATTAGTATGCTCTTTATGTCTGGCTAATGTTTGACTTGCTTAAAGCTTTTAAAGAAAAGAACTAAATGGATTTTTCTTGAGTCACGGTCAGCCTTCAGCTCTAATAGCTTTCCATTAAGTGCTTCTGCCCTCTCACTGCCACCATATAAGTGCCATTTTGCACACAATTAAAGACATGAAAGTTTGTGTCCACAGTGTGTTTGATTTATAAACAAACATCATTTATTGGCATCATGAGACTGTTTGGACTTTCATTCATTTGAACACTCAATACAGAAAAATAAGGCATGTGGTTCTGATGTTCTGTCCAAAACTCTGAGACCGAAATCTGGTTTTCCCAGTCTAATATAATCCTGGAAATAAACAGACTTTAAGGATTAAATGAAATAATGTTATGCTTAGGGTTGGGATCAAAAACGGGATAGGAACTGAATGATTTTTGTGACTTTCATGAGTCTTTTGAACTGCTTGTTGTAGTTGTATCTGATTTTTGTCACTTCCTGCTTGAAATGAAGCAAGAACTGTTACAGTTACAGATTAATGAGACTTCAATCAGGCTGTGCAGTTACTGAACGCATGTTCAAACGACAAAGTGTTTTCGGTTTGTTTAGAAACTGTATGATACTAGAGTATAGTTGAAGTAGGACCAAAAAGTATTTAGCAAGAATTGCACCGAATTTATGTCTGATTTGTCAAATCTGCTCTGATGAAATCCAAAATGACCTCATAATTCGGCAACAGTCTGCTAGTTGTGTTGTTGAGTGTGTTCAAGCCATTAAAAGCTCCATTTGTGTGTTGCTGTACTGTTTGTGCATTCAGTGGTTTCACAGCTTTGTGACCTTTTTGGATTCTCCTTCAGTGCTCCTTGTTATTCCATTGAGTTTTTTGCAGTCATTAGATCACTCACACTCTCACCCACCCACCCGTAGACCTGTTATCCCACCGCTGATCTCGAGAAGACCTCACTCTCCTGTTTTACAACGCCAGCTTTGAACCATCCGTTCTAGAGTGCCAGCTTTTAAGATGTCAGTGTATGTCATTACCAGACCGAATCTGTGCCCACAAAACTCCTTTAAACACCTGTAATTTAGAAAGTGGTACGCATTCACTGATTCCTTATGTGTTTGTTTATTATGGAAACGGGTGACCTGAGGTGCAGCACAAAGCAGAGAATTACTGTTATGCGCAGGCATCCAGTGGCCTATAGACCTCATTCACAGCAGATGTGATTTAGAGTCTTTATACAGTTTCATACCGAAGATGCCACTGAGGAGACGAAGAGCCTCCTTTTCATTCCCGTCAAAATGAAATCTGGCACCACTCTGAATAAGATCTATTGCTTTTATTAAGAGTGGCAACAGCAGTACATTTGATCCTGTTCCTATCCTGTTGATAAAGCATTCATGTGATTATGGGTAATAATAATCAGAATAAACCAATCTTTTCTTGAGTAAAATGGTTCATTAGTCTAACTGTATGGTGTTTAAGCACTGTAGCATCCTGACGCAGCAATATTGAGCGTTTATAGTCACTTATGGAGGCTTTGAACATGACTCAAAAATCCAAAAATGTAGTATAAAAGTCAAGTTCATACTGTCAATGAAATCTTTGCATCCATTTTGGTTTCATAGATATAAAACCAAAACAAAAATATAGCTGCAAGCAGCAATGCGGATTCCTCCTCAAAATGACAAATCATTTAAAAATTGATCAGCAGAGGGTTGGGGTTAAACCCTCCCAATGGAGTAATCCTAAAAACATGTTTTTCTGTCTGATTCCTAAACGAAAAATGTTCAGTGTACAGGAAAATCCATCATGCCGGATCTTATGGACCCTTGAAGCTTTTTTGTTCCCCATGAGAAATGAGGCATGTACACCAAGTTTCAGAAGAATTGGACAAATGGGGTGGAAATGTCATCACTTTGAAATTATAGACATTTGGGCGTGGCCTGTAGTGCCCCCTAAGAGCCAATTTGGGCCATTCTTGGTGTGGGGGTTCCCGTTGGCCTGTAGTATCAATGTACCAAATTAGAACATTTTTGACCAGAAAATGGGACTTTTGGGCGTGGCATGTAGCGCCCCCTAAGGGGCAATGTCGGCCATGATTTGCACGGTACTTCAGAGTGATGTCATCTTGAAGCATATCAGTCAAAATTATATTTGATTTATGGACACATATATATTGAGGCAATGTAGACATTTACATAAACACGCCCCTTTCAACCATTTTGTGTTGAAATAATTTTTGTTAAGTAACAAATTGAAAGACATCAATTCTACACAGTGGTACCAAATTTCAAGTCAATTGTATCTACGGTTCAAAAGAAGATTTTTGTAGGTTTTCCCAAATTTTCACAGATTATGGATTCTTGAGGCTTTTCTGTTCCCCATGAGAAATGAGGCATGTACACCAAGTTTCAGAAGAATTGGACAAATAGGGTGGAAATGACATTATCTTAAATATGGGTGATGTAGCGCCCCCTATGTGGGTCATTCTTGGTGTGGGGGTCCCCACTGGCCTGTAGTATCAATGTACCAAATTAGGAGAATAATAATAATAAAATACCTGTCAAAAGCAATAGAATATGCATTTTTATAGATATCATGAATTTATGAGTCAAGAATAGCAAGAAGTGGCCTGAACAAATGTGCCTTTTCATAAAAATGTCCAAATATCTTATATATAAACTTCAAGCACAGTCATGAGGGTCTAAAAGTGTCTTCTCTGCTTTGTTATTTTATGACTGAATGTCATTCTACCGTACATGTTGGTTACACCACCTGACTTTGCATAGTAATAATATTTTAAAACAAAATTGTTTCACTGCTTATTTTTTTTAAATAATAATTAAATATTTATCTGCACTACCCATGTATTTTTTTTGTTTTAAGAATTTCAGCTTTTAATGAGACCTTTTTGTAATTTTCCTTTTTTTATTATTATTATTATAATTTTTTGCATCACATGACATTTTTTGCTTTAAGACCCAGAAACAAATGTATATATATATATATATATAGGCTTATACAACTGATTGTTTTGTGTGAACAGCATTCTCTATGCATTTTTGAATAACTAATAATAGATCCGGATATAAACAATGAGCATCACGTCATTGATCCGCCAGTCATCTCAGCTCAGTTCAACACATTTCTCAATGTTTCATTCATTCCACTGAATTCTATAGAGTTCCCACAATCATCACAGAAAATGCAGAAAAACTCAGTCGAGCTCTGCTCATTACTTACACATTTCGTTATTGCAGAACACCCCTTAGTTAAAGGCCTCACTCATTAAACATTCATATTTTCTATTTTAATAAGCGAGATTTAAATGACTGTTTCACTCACCTGCAGCCAAACCGCTCAGAGAGCACTCACGATTAATTAATGCAGGTGAAACTCCCGAGCGGACATTGTTTCATTACACAGCGATCACAGAAAATATGATTATGCGATATTCTTTCACTGCGTGTTTGTCTCAGCTGCCGCGTCTGCGAGAGCGAGATGATGTGATTCTAATGTAATAACGCTGAAGCCTTAATAATGGGGCGCAGGTGTGTGCGAATGGAGGTTGGTCTGATAACATTGTTTTATTTCTAGTCAGTGAAGAGAAAGAGACTGCTGCAGCTGCCAACACATAAATAACAAAAGAGAGGGGGGGGTTATGGCATCATAGACTGTTCCAGGTAGACAGAAAGGTAATTTTGCCCTAGGATGTCTCATTTTGGCCAGATACCAAGACAACATCACTTGTATCCCAGATTAAGTTGCCATGAGCTCAGGGAAAATATTCAAATGAGATGGCGGACTAGAGAATGCAGACTGTCAATACGTCACCTTCAATAATGAAATGTGTACAACAGTTAGGCGCAGTCCTCGAATCTGATTAGACGAGAGGTATTCCAAAAATGCTGATATGAGCACTGGGATGCTTAACTCTTTGCATCCCACCGCTTCAGTTCATGGCTTTCGATTCATTTTTATGTTTAATTTACATTCGCTTTGGAGTCGTGGTGGTGGCGTAGTGGGCTAAAGCACATAACTGGTAATCAGGAGGTTGCTGGTTTGATCCCCACAGTCACCACCATTGTGTCCTTGAGTAAGACACTTAACTCCAGGTTGCTCCGGGGGGATTGTCCCTGTAATAAGTGCACTGTAAGTCTCTTTGGATAAAAGCATCTGCCAAATGCAGAAATGTAATTGAATCCGTGACCATTTGTGGAGGTTGCATATTTACATCAGCAGTTGGTAACATCGGATAAGCATTTTTAATGTTACAGTTGAGTCATTTAATCATCGACTCAACCGATTCATTAAGACACACAGAGCTGTTCATCACCAAAACATTGGAAGAGAAAAAAAACGATTCGTTCCAATTCACTGATCCATTCTCAAACAAAACACTAGTTCACTGCCTTTTGTCTTTGGCTTCAATATACACATAATATATGTAGCAACCTTTATTCATTTTAGGAAGTGGTCCCTCACAAGGCGATTGTCATATATGGGGGTCCTTGGGCTTAATGTTTAGATTCGAGATGGCATGTCAGAGCTATTCACAGCAAAGCTGCTAACGTTTTTAGCAATTGAATGCAACATACCATTTTAGCATTCCAAGGTGAAGAGGACAGCACAGGTTTGAAACAACATGGTGTTGAAAACCAATGATAGCATTTTTAAAAAGCTCTGCAGACCTGATGGTGTAGTTTCCTTCCTCACTTCCTGCTCTTGCTCTCTCATTGACGGTGCAGGTGAAGTCAGGTTAACACATGAATCTGCTGCCGATGGCTGGCTATCATTTCTGCCACTGCGGAGGAACATTGTGATCTTTCATCACTCTGTGTGTGTGTGTGTGTGTGTGTGTGTGTGTGTGTGTGTGTGTGTGTCACGCTCCTCCATCACTGTTTCCATCTCTCCATCATCACACACAGATGCTCTCGATCGGCAGCGCCACATCTGTGTATCTGTGTGTTTGTTTTCAACAGGGAACCTTTTTGTCAGTTTGTTGGCGTGTTACTGTGTGTTTGATGTTTTATGTTTGTCTCGCAAGGTCACTGACAAATGCATGTTTTTCTTCAGGGAAAGGCCTGAAAAAGAACATTAAAAGCGTCGTTCTGTCAGAAGGATTGACTCTGTTCTGAGGCTGAATCACTGGCGATTGTTATTCGAGGTAATTTGTACCTGCGAGGTGATGAATCCTCCATCTAAAGAGCCTGAATTCTGCTGCATCCATCCCAGTGCAGGCAAACATTGCATATCATTTGCATATTAATGCAGTGGTGTGTTTGTAAACTGGATGGTGAAAAGCAGATCTGATGAATAAATGAAAACCTTAAAAACACACGGCACGACCTCCCTTCAGACGTCCTCATCTCATTTCAATATGGTTTCTTTTCAGGGTTTTTTTTCTAACATTTTGGTGCTTTCTGCCACTTTTACTCATAGGCAGCACAGACAATGATTTTCTTTTTTAATATTCGTTTATCATAAATGGTGGAATGGGCATGAGGCGAATATGGTTAAGCCAGACTTGATGTTGGGACAGCGCTTCTAAATCTGTTCGTTTGCGGAGTAAAGTGAGTAACGAAAGAAGAAAGCTTTTCTAGCATATTTTTAGAGATGTCAGCAAAGCAGAAACGGCAGTTACCGACTTCGGTGTCGCATTTCTCTGTGTCTTCAGAACATGCTGACTGACGCTCCTTGCATGCGCATAAATTTTGTTCGGAATATGTGTAATGCAATATAAATGGTAAGTAGTCTGCTCAGGTGGTAGAGCGGGTCGGCCGCTAATCACAGGGTTGGCGGTTCGATTCCCGGCCCACGTGACTGCACATGCCGAAGTGTCCTTGGGCAAGACCCCAAGTTGCTCCCAATGGCAGACTAGCACCTTGTATGGTCACATGTGGAGTCATGTGGGCCGGGAATGGAACTGCCAACCCTGTGATTAGTGGACAACCAGCTCTACCACCTGAGCCACAGCCGCCCCAATGGGTGAATGAGTCACAGTGTGAAGAGCTTTGAATACCGCTAAGGTTAAAAAGGTGCTATATAAGTGCAGACCATTCACACACATTCACCCACCAATGACGGAGCTGCCATGCATGGTGCTAGCCTGCCATTGGGAGCAACTTGGGGTCTTGCCCAAGGACCCTTCGGCCAGAAGTCGAATCGAACCGCCAACCCTCTGATTAGTGGCCAACCCGCACCAAAGTTTAAGGTACAGTACGTATAAACAGTACTGCAGTCTGATTTAATGAACAAGTAAACCGACTCAAAGTGAGCTCTCTTTCTCCCTTTGAACAAAACTGTTCAAGTATTTTTCCTTAAAATAAATATGGTAATTTCAGAGATTCTCATTTGCTTTTAAAAGTTATCATATGTTAGATCTCCTTATCTCAAAATCAACCTTTAGACATATGCCGATGCTTTAAGATTGCATTTTAAGATATTGTGAGATACAGTATTTTGCCATGATAACATTGCAAACCAATAGCAGCAGAGAAGCATGAAATATGGCAGCAAACATAAAAAACAATGAGGTGGAAATGTCAAACAGGTGTGAAATGAAATGAAAAAGGCTGTTCACCTCCCTGAAGAGGTGCTCTGGTGTTGAAGGAGTGCACATTAAGGAAAGCGAGAGAAATCTTGACAAGGGGCAAAATGTCTGATCGAATGAACGTCCAATCACTGTAAACTGTCATTTAACATCTGCACAGACGAGTCGGAGATCTTCTTCCTCGAGAAGCCGCTTTAAGTCATGTCTGACTTCAGTGTTTTACCTCAAGTGAACCAACAGAGCCGCACTGTCTTTCCCTCTGTCATTTCTATAGCTAAAGCCCTGGTGAATTGAATTAAAAACAGGAATTAAAGATCAAGGCTGAATGCTTAGGAAATAAATCACACCATTTTGTTCTGACAATTGAAAGCATGTCGCTGGAAACAAGCCACATCTCTGAAATCTCAGGGCCTCAGTTTTCTCCTTTCAGATTGCAAGGCATTCTCTGGTTTCATATATTTTGTTTGTCTGGAAAAGAACGGCATCCTATTTCCACCTTGCGTAAGGTGCAGCGGCATTGTTATATGAGCGAGTCACAAAGTGTGACACCCACCTGACTGTTTTCTCCTCATATTGTCATTAACATCTGAACATCTGCTCTGTAAAGAGTGTTAGTTCAAATCTCTTGATGGCTTTCACATGTTGCCAGATTGCTACAAAGAGCTTTTTGACAACTGAATGGTATTAATCTATTAAACTTGATTAAGTGAAGATAAACTCTGTGCTGATTATTTGTGGATTGCATTGAGGTGCTGTTGTCTAGAGGTCTCGTGTAATGCTTCTGTTTGAGGGCCGGCATTTGTGGCATAATGTTGATTACCATTTTATATATATATATATATATAAACTCAGCAAAAAAAGAAGCGTCCCTTTTTCCCTGCTCATCTGCGTGAACGTGTCTTAGGCATGCTGTATGGACGCATGAGGACTGCAGATGTGGCTAGGGTAATAAATTGCAATGTCCGTACTGTGAGACGCCTCAGACAGTGCTACAGGGAGACAGGAAGGTAACAACACCTGCAGAGGATCGGTACAGCCGAATATCACACCTGCGGGACAGATACAGGATGGCACCAACAACTGCCTGAGTTACACCAGGAACACACAATCCCTCCATCAGTGCTCAGACTGTCCACACTGGTCTGAGAGAGGCTGGACTGAGGGCTTGTAGGCCTGTTGTAAAGCAGGTCCTTTTCAGACATCACCGACAACAACGTCGCCTATGGGCACAAACCCACCTTCACTGGACCAGACAGGACTTGCAAAAAGTGCATAAAAAGTCACAAGTTTACATACACTTAGGTTGAAGTTATTAAAACTAATTTTTAAACCACTCCACTGATTTCATATTAGCAAACTATAGATTTGGCAAGTCGTTTAGGACATCTACTTTGTGCATGACACAAGTAATGTTTCCAACAACTGTTTACAGGCAGATTGTTTCACTTTTAATTGACTATAATCACAATTCCAGTGGGTCAGAAGTTTACATACACTAAGTTAACTGTGCATTTAAGCAGCTTGGACAATTAGCTTCTGATTGGAGGTGTACTGATTTGGAGGTGTACCTGTGGATGTATTTTAAGGCCCTCCTACAAACTCAGTGCCTCTTTGTTTGACATCATGAGAAAAACAAAAGAAATCAGCCAAGACCTAAAAAAATAAAATACAATTGTGGACCTCCACAATTCTGGTTCATAATTGGGAGCAATTTCCAAATGCCTGAGGGTACCATGTTCAACTGTACAAACATTAGTTTGCAAGTACAAACACCATGTGACCACACAGTTATCATACCACTCAGGAAGGAGATGCATTCTGTCCCCTAGAGATGAACGTAGTTTGCAAAGTGCAAATCAATCCCAGAACAACAGCAAAGGACCTTACATTTACATTGATGCATTTGGCAGATGCTTTTATCCAAAGTGACTTACAGTGCACTTATTACAGGGACAATCCCCCCGGAACAACCTGGAGTTAAGTGTCTTACTCAAGGACACAATGGTGGTGACTGTGGGGATCGAACCAGCAACCTTCTGCTTACCAGTTATGTGCTTTAGCCCACTACGCCACCACCACTCACCTTGTGAAGATGCTGGAGGAAACAGGTAGACGAGTATCTATATCCACAGAAAAATTAGTCCTATATTGACATAACCCGAAAGGCTGCTCGGTAAGGAAGAAGCCGCTGCTCCAAAACTGCCATTAAAAAGCCAGAATACAGTTTGCAAGTGCACATGGGGACAAAGATCTGACTTTAGGAGAAATGTCCTCTGGTCTGATGAAACACACATTGAACTCTTTGGCCGTAATGACCATCGTTATGTTTGGGGGAAAAAGCTGAAGAACAGCATCCCAACCGTGAAGCATGGGGGTGCAGCATCATGTTGTGGGGGTGCTTTGATGCATGAGCACTTCACAAAATAGATGACATCATGAGGAAGGAACATTATGTGGATATATTGAAGCAACATCTCAAGACATAAAACAGGAAGTTAAAGCTCATCACAAATGGGTCCTCCAAATTGACAATGACCCAAAGTTGTGCAAAATGGCTTAAGGACAACAAAGTCAAGTTATTGGAGAGGCATCACAAAGTCCTGACCTCAATCTGAAAAAGCATGTGTGAGCAAGGAGGTCTTATAAACCTGACTCAGTTACTCCAGTTCTGTCTGGAGGAATGGGACAAAATTCCAGCAACTTATTGTGAGAAGCTCCAGCAATGAAGCTGGGTGAATTTAAGAAAAATCTGAAAAGAGGTGACGTCACATCAGTAAAGTCATGTGACCAAAGCCACAAGGTCCATTATGGGGGGTTTATGAACAGTGCTGTCTGTGAGTGGTCAGCCATAACTCTCTTTCATCCCTCCCATTACATGTGTTCGACCCGCTGCCACCCACTTCTGGTCAAGCTTAATTTGCTCTGAATAGTTGTAATTAGCTTTGGAACATGATGGGCCAGAGCCAGCAGAATGATGACGTGGGTGGTTGGTTGTACAATGGAGTGGGTGTTGTAGGATTTCACCCCGCAGGTTCTGTGCTCGTAGAGCTGGAACATTAAAAGCACTATATTATTTTCAGAATTTACTCTCTGCAAAGATTCTTTCTCTCCTTCTATTCTGCAAGAAAAGCATTTGAATCAGTATTTTTGTGTTGTCTTTCCAGTACAGTTTGTTGTATTTTCCTCAAGACATGAAAAATCTACAAAATTGTCTAAGAATATATGTTAAATATATATATACAGCTGTATTTCTTTTTTTGGTAACACTTTAATTTTATTCCTAACACTTAACTTAGGTTAAAAACAATAGCTAGGTAAGATATAGAAGGCAGAGACTATTGATGCTTAGAGCGAATAGCATCTTCTTTACTTTAAGTGCACATAGTGTTAGATGCTATTTGTACCCCTAATGAAATACTACCATACAGTATATGGGCATCACTGGAGCATGTTGATTGTGTTTACACCCTACATCTCCTAAACCTAACCCCAACCTTTGTTTGAAATACTGTATGCATTCTACATGTATTTCATAGTTATAAGCCGCACATTCACACAGCGTGCTGAGAACATTAAAGGATGCATTTTGCATCACACTAGCTTTTTTGTTTTTAGATAAGAAATTCATTGTTATGACAAAAAGCAAATATAAAAGGGCTATAAAGCAAGAATAATAATCACCCACTGAAAGCTTAATAAATACTTTATAATGCCAAACAATTCCAGAAGTAGTCACTTACAAGCTACTAATGCCCTACTGATGCCCTACTGATGCCCTACTGATGCCCTACGAGTTCTGGGGGTGCATGATACAAGCGTGAAGTGATCGTCTGTGTTCTGCAACTGCTTTCGGGTTCTTGAATAACGTATAACATGCGAGTAAGGGCAGCGGGTGGACTTTCCGGTGCCCTCCTAGGGTAAGATGGTGCCCCCCTAGGGCGTTGGTGCCCTACGTAGACTGCATAGTCTGCTCATAGGGAGCGGCGGTACTGCTGTAATTATTAATCATGCATTTGTTTTTTTTGTTTAACTTAATTCAAGATATTCTCTTTAAAAATACTAGGTATGTGTGTAATTGGTATCGTGTGTAATTTTGCTTCTCAAATAAACATCTTGTTTTGAGGATGTTTAGAAATGTTCTAGAAAACAAGACAAATAAAAATTATTATTTGTAGTGTGTCCTCGACACTCTCTCTCTGTTTTTTTCTGCTTGATTTCATCGTTTCGATGATGTAGAGCGACTGGTCATGTTCAGTGTCATCACCGTCCAGATGTGCTGATGGATTCAAACTGATGCATTATCCATTGGGAAATGTTTTAACGATGTTGCACAGCACGTATGCACGCTTTTAACTTGACTGGCTCCTCTTTTCCATTGGATTCTACAAGAGGTGACATGAATGTCCAAATTCATGGATCTTATCTCCACATGCGCTATGTCTCCATGGTAACGTGCTCAACAAGTCACATGATAAGATGCGGAGGCAACTGAGATTCGACCTCCACCACCCGGATTGAGGCCAAAATCTTGTGAGGCACAAGATTTCTTTTTAGACAATATATCTATTTATAGGTTTATTTTTATTTATTTTATTCCTTTGGAATAGTTTTTTCTTCATTTTTTCAACATAAATATAAAAAACACAAACGAGGCAAAATATAAATGGTCTGCACTTATATAGCGCCTTTTTAACCGGTATTCAAAGCTCTTTACTCTGCGTCTCATTCACCCATTCACACACACACACACACACACACACACACACACACACACACACACACACACACACACACACACACACACACTCCAATGACGGCAGAGCTGCATGTAAGGTGTTAGTCTGCCATTGGGAGCAACTTTGGGTTCAGTGTCTTTCCCGAGGACACTTCGACATGTGGAGTCATGTGGGCCGGGAATCGAACCGCCAACCCTGTGATTAGTGGCCGACCCGCTGTACCACCTGAGACACAGCTGACTTATTTACAGATTATATACAGGGCTGTTACAGATTAATTTAGGATGATACAGTACACTTTGTCTTTTGGTTTGAGACTGACACACTGTATATTTAGGATTAGAGAGTGAATAGACTATTAAAACCAATGCAACTCAAAGTAGCGTTTTGATATGTTGAATTAATTTGAACTTAAAACCGTGTGTCGTGATGTGTTGGCCAAACAGGTCTTTTGGACCCATGCTAACATGATCATCTCTAGATTACCATCGGCAGGAATTCAGATTATCAATGGGTTTTAAATGTTCTTTTGCTCGCTCTCACACGACACTAGAGACATTCATAATAACTTTCTATTTGTGTGTGTGTGCAAGTGTGTGATTCATTCAGGGCAGATATGAGATGCAGTCTTGAGCTCCATGATGGTGTGATTGATGACTTCCATTCGCCGTCTCCACCTCACACTCATACCTGTGATATTAAATTGCAAAATGTCTCAGCATTTGTATTGGGATAATTCCTTGAGCCATAGATTCCTGTCAGCTCATCCAGAGGATCAGTGTGAACACATCCTCCCAGACCAGCTGAGAACTTACTTGGACTTTTTTAACTGTAAAACCAATTAAAACATGAATGGAAACAAATGAAAGGGTCATGCTCCGGTTGTATTCATGAATGCACGGCTACGCCATCGTTCTCATCGAGGTGAGATGCAATCACATGCTTGCCGTCTCTTTCGTTTTGGTGGGACTGGAGTTTTATTTCAGCGTAGTTACTTTACATCTTTACCTTGTGCTTTTACATGATTCTTTGATAACAGAAAGGTGCTGTTTTCACATGGATAACAGGTGAAACAGAAATTGCCCTGATATATGATATCCAGAAATACACAACTGTGAATTAAGTGTTGTGACGCCCAGGGCTGGACTGGGAAGAGAAATTGACCTGGGAGTTTTACATGTCAACTGGGCCAAATGTTGTTGCGGGCGGGCGGGTGTTCCCTGCCCTTTTCTGCATATCGCAGCACCGTTTTGTGTTCCGTTCTGCATAACACGGCGGCACATCGTTGCTTAGCGCGGCCCGTTTCACGGCCGAACAACCGGCCTGCTCGGTTCTACCGTTGGACATTACGCCCCTGATCTGCCCAAAAGTGCGTCGGCCCACCGGGAAAATGCCCGGTATGCCAGATTACCAATCCAGCCCTGGTTACGCATAAAATTTCTCTCATGCTAAAAAAAATATTATAAAAACATTCAATTACCCACAATTCTCACAATAAGTCAAGTCAACCTTTATTTATAGAGCACATTTAAAAACAACAGAAGTTGAGCCAAAGTGCTTTACAGCTCAAATAAATAAACAAATAACATAGTGATATAAAAACATATTGATTTATAGTTAATAATAAATCAATAAAAGCCTTTCAATACAGCATCATGTATTTATTTATCCATTTCAAACTATTCAATGATCTATTCAATAGCTACAGAATAAAAAAAAATATATTTTTTAAAGAATATTTTAAAATGACTAATGATGAAGCTGACCTCACATGGAGGCTATTCCATAGATTAGGACCTATCACAGAAAAGGCACGATCACCCTTTGATCTATAGCGGCAACGATGAACCTTCATCAGAAGATGATGAGAAGACCGGAGCGCTCTGGTGGGGGAGTAAGAGATGAGAAGGTCACTGATATATTGGGCCGCGAGACCAGATAGTGCCTTGTAGACATACATCAGAATTTTTAAATCGACCCTGAATTTCACCGGAAGCCAGTGTAGAGGTGCTAAAACAGGGAAAATGTGATCCCTCTTTCTTGACTCCGTTAAAAGCCCAGCTGCCACATTTTGAACCAGCTGTTGACAGGATAACGCAGTTTGGTGAGACCTGTGTACAAAGAGATGCAATAGTCTAACCTTGATGTGATAAGTGAGTGGATCACAATTTCCAAGTCCCTATGGGAAAGAAAATGTTTTATTTTAGCGTTAGATATCAGGTGGAAAAAGCTACCCTTGGCAACAGCACTGATCTGCTTATTGAAAAGTAATGATGAGTCTAAAATCACTCCAAGACTCCTCACATGATCTTGTACATTGGACGACAGAGGAACAAACTGGGCAACCAGGCCAGGTAAGGAGGTCATGGAGGCAATGTTTAATATCTCTGAAGTAATTTGTGTGTTCTCAAATGAACAATTCTTGTCTAGACTCACTGGGAATTCAATTTGTGAATGGTCAGCATAACCATGATAAGATATGCTGTACTTCTGGAAAATAGAGCTCAGAGGAAGCATATACAGGGAAAATAACAAGGGTCCTAATACTGACCCTTGAGGGACACCACACTGTAATTGAGACAAAGTAGAAGAAAAATGACCTAAATTAACAGAGAACGTCCAGGAAAGCCACTGGAGGCCCATACCCTGGATGCCAACCATACATTATAGACGATTGAGGAGAATATTATGGTCGATAGTGTCGAACACGGCAATGAGATCTAATAACACTAAGACGACAGGTGAACCTGAATCATTAATGACCTTCAGCAATGCAGATTCAGTGCTGAATGTATGTGTGAATGGCTTAAATGTATTTATATAGGAGTAGAGCTGCGAATAAACAACTCTCCCCAATACGAACATAAACAGGTCATATTTCGTCCCCCAAAATGAAAAGAAATAAGAAATAATATTTGTCATTATGAAAATAAACCCCATTTTTAGAGGTAAGTTTCTCCCTGTTGTAATGTAAAACAATCAAACAAATAAAAAACAACAATATAACGTTTGATTTTAATGTATTTACAAATAACGGTAATATTTTGCACTGCTTTTATGCCGATAAAATTTAAAAAAGCATTGCATTATAGCCATTTTTACTGTAATACACTTTGCAAAATTACAGTTTTATTGAGTGTAATGAGAATAATGGGAATTAAGCCTAATTACGAATTAAAATGTATTTTAATAAAACAAATTAATTAAATTATACTAAACCAAACAAAACCTCCGGCACATTATGGTAATGAGAATTTCAAGAAAAAATGTTGCAATGCAGAAAAGTCTCTTTTACATCTTTTAAATTGTAATGCATAAATAATGATGATTTATGATGATTCAAATAAATAAATAAAAACATTGTAATACAGTGAAAACAATTACAGGATTACTGAAGCGACGATACAGTTCGAATCGCCATTTAAGAGTCTTTCTTTACATTTTGAGTTGAAATGTGATTTGGACATTATGTGTCCTGTGTAGAATGAAAATGAGTCATGTTGAATTTGAATGGGATTGTGTGGACTGTGATGGTAAAAGCTTCAGATCGGATGAAGTTCTGATTGCAATACTACTGTGAGATGTTTGAGACTCGAGAGAGAGCACATGTGTCTTCACCTCCTGTAACCTTGAGTCTGCTCAGTACTGCTGCTGTGTGTTTGGACACATGTATAAATATAAAGCTGATGGTCACCCCAGAGAAAAGAGCTGTGCTGAGCTCCATGAACTCACACGAAACTCCACTCATACATCTGTTTCTCTCTCTTAGCTGCACAGTTTTAACTCGTATATCCATCACAGTATTATGAGCACAATCAATGAGACGATGCGAGAGGGGAAAAGAGCACCATTGTATCTGGCAGATTTTTGGGAAAGAGAAGAATGAGTCAAAGTAAATGTGGAATAGTATATCATTTTTAGAATAAAATCACCACATAAGAAATGTTGGGTTTATTTCTGTTTCTATGGCCAGATGCTCTTTTGTGTCTGTCTGCGCTCTATCCATTGATTTTATATGTAAACATTCATGAGACTGACTTCTATGATCGCTGATCGGCCCCTTTGAGTGCATTTACATTTATGCATTTGGCAGATGCTTTTATCCAAAGCGACTTACAGAGCCCTTATTACAGGGACAATCCCCCCGGAGCAACCTGACACAATGGTGTGGGGCTCGAACTAGCGTACTTCTGATTACCAGATTACCAGTTACGTGCTTCGACCACTACACCACTACCACTCAGTGCACATTTACTTTGTTCACGCAAACTCACGCATTAGCCAAACTGGCTTCTTTCTCAGTGAGTTTGGTGTACCTGTGCTGTGTGAACTGAACCACTAGTTGTCTGTCAGGTCACTAGTTTTGGAAAAATTCCTCACAAGAAAGAGAACTTGTCATTATATATCAGGGGACAGACTGGGAGGAGAATGTCGATGCCCTTTTCTGCATATCATGGCGACATTTTGCGACCCTCATCAGCCAGTCGTGGGACGTTTGGCATAATGCGGCAGCCCGTTTCAGCTTATCGGCGCCCGTTCAGCCCTGTTTCGCGGCCGGCCCACCACCCCTGTTTTCTATTTGATTAAAAGGCCCCTTCCTGCTTTAGCAAGATGGTTCCTAGCCAATTCTGGCTCTGCAGTACATAGGGCTAATGGGGATGGCTTGAAGACCACTTCTTGCAACGTTTTGGTAACCAGCCCTGATCTCTACCCCTGGCTACAGAAACCTCCTTAATTTAAGAACTATCTGCTGTTTCACACTCTTAATCCATATTAAATACCACACGCTTCAACTCAGCCATGCAGATCAGAATTTAAATCTGGGATTACACTCGTCATTAAACACTCGTCATTAGCGATGTTCGCTCATGTCAAAGGCTGACCCCATGGAATCAGAGTTTTGTGGGATGAAGTTCATTCAAATAGCTTTGAACTGAACTATGAACTACAATTATGTACTTAAATAAAGTAGACAAAACTCACTTTTTAGCGGGGATATACATATAATTTGTATTTATCTCCCAGTAAACTGGATTAAAACTATTGAAGGCTCACATTGATCTTAAGGGTGTACCCAAGTTTTTCCCCCCGTTTTCTCCCCAGTTTGTAACGCCCAATTCCCAATGCACTCGGAGTCCTTGTGGTGGCGTAGTGACTCGCCTCAATCCGGGCAGCGGTGGACGAATCTCTGTTGCCTCCGCGTCTGAGACCGTCAAACCACGTCTTATCACATGACTTGTTGAGCATGTTACCATGGAAATGTAGCGCATGTGGAGGCTTCACACTATTCTCCGCAGCATCAACGCACAACTCACCACACGCCCCACCGAGAGCGAGAACCACATTATAGTGACCACGAGGAGGTTACCCCATGTTACTCTACCCTCCCTAGCAACAGTGTTAATTTGGTTGCTAAGGAGACCTGGCTGGAGTCACTCAGCACGCCTTGGATCAGATCAAGATACATAGCTGTGACAAAGCTAGACTAATATTACAATTGTGTGGCGCTAAAAGTGAGTTAAACGTTTTCTCAAACAGAAGAGGTTTTAAGGTTAATGCTTTAACAAGTTTTAAATCAACAAAACTGACTCGTATGCCTCACTTGTTACATCACAAGTGCAACACTATCAGTCGAGCACAATAATCACACACGAACAAACTTGTAAATGTAGTTGATTATGTGACGCAAACATTAAAATGAGTCATGCGCAATAGTAAAAGTGTTTAGATGTCATAAGATAGCGTTGTGTGAGGAACAGGGCGAAAAGTGATTTGTGTTCTCCTCTATGAGCCTCTCTGAATCTCTTTCATGTGTTGGGCTCCAGAGCTCATTCAACAGTTTTCCCTTGAGGAATGAGTGTCCTTGCAGCTTTCAGTGTGTGAAAAGGCCAGAAGCCAAAAATAAACTTTGGGATTTTGATGAAGCTGCCATTCAGTGGATCTTCTCTCAGATATGACTTATTTTAATGGTCTTACAAGATTGCAAAGCCTGTCAATGTGTGACAAAACACTCTTTTATAGATCATAGAAGGAGAGCAGGAGAAACGGAGGCTGCATGCTAGCTTACTACTGGCTACTGACTTACTACTTACTAGCTTACTACTGGCTACTAGCTACTGGCGGTGGCGTAGTGGCTAAAGCACAGGGCTGTAGCACAGGGCTGTTAATCAGAAGGTCGCTGGTTCAAACCCCACAGTCACCACCATTGTGTCCTTGAGTAAGACACTTAACTCCAGGTTGCTCCGGGGGGATTGTCCCTGTAATAAGTGCACTGTAAGTCACTTTGGATAAAAGCGTCTGCCAAATGCTTAAATGTAAATTATTTGAAGAGTCTATGTGATACAAAACACTGCGCAATGATTAAACATTACTACACGGCTTTCACATAAAATCATCCTGCTGTATGTTTAATTCAGTGATCCAAAAGGAAATGCATATTCATGTCACTAAAGCATTGTGCTTGTATATTGCAGTTTTCTGCAAATGCACTGAATGTCATCTGGGTATATGTGCATGCAGAAACACACTCCGTGCACACTATGTGTAGTATGCTGTTTTCTATTCTCCACATAGCCAGAGAGTGAGAGAGGAATTCATCATGGCATCTGCTCATTAAAATGCAGTTGGGGCGAGCGTTCAGACTTGAGGCGGTGCCAGATTTGCACATCTGAAGCCTCTGGCCTTGATTAAACTCTCACTTCTTTATGTTTCTGATTTGTGTTCTGACAGTGGCTCCAGTTACAGATATTTTGTGGGGGTGGTTAAATACATCCGCCTGTTTGAAAGCTCACACCTCCTTGAACCCGTTTCAGAGCGTACACTTTTTCACACTTTTTCTCACTTTTTGAATAATTAAGGCAGCTTGATTGATACAAATCTGATATTTCTCTTGAAAAATCACATATTTCTAGCTTTTTTCCACTTGTTAAACAATGTTTATAGAAAATCAGCTGTAATGTCTGCAACATCTCAAAAACTCCTGGAAAAATCATAAACTATTTTATGAAAAAAATCTGACTTTCTATATTTTGGTATTAGATAAAATTTCACAATTTAGTCCCACTGTCCACATATGTAGGCATAGATTCTAGCAAGAGTTTTTGCTCTATAAACTTTTTATTATTATTATTATTGTTTATTAGGTGCTACTAGTTACAAATAAAAAAGGGAATTGGTAAATGCACACAGCAGTCACACTCGGGTTACAGGAGGTTAATGCATAATTTACAGCTGGGATTGGGGCTATGTGATATACAGTATATACACAACATTTATATGAATATATTGCTGGCAATATAACATTAAGCAGCATTGTGGATATCGTGCTGATTTTAATGTGCACTTTATTTGCCCATTTAAGTGTGTCATCAGCAACAGGATCACAGAAAATTGACATGTTGCTGTCGAATGCTTTGGTACCCTGAAATATTGTGTTAAGCCTATGTGATGAAATAATGTAAAGAACAGTCAAAGAGCAGACAGGATCCTGACATGTTGCAGGCAGGATTCAAACCTGTGTCACAAGCAAATGCACTGTGGCGCTAACGAGTTTTACGCCTCAGTAATCACGCTGACTTTCACATATAGACAAATTATGCATATCATATGTTAGAGCTCCTCATTCTGGACAACTTTGCCTCAAGAAGCACTGCTGTCAATTAAATCGTTCATTAAATATTCACGATTATGTAAAATATCTACTTTTGTGAACTAGTCCTACGTTTTTAGCTCAAACTCAATAAAACTAATGCAGTACAATTCTCTGGACCTTCTAGGTCAATAGTTATAAAAAAAAAAATTTAACTTTACCCTTTGGATAGCTATAACAGGGTCATTTAGAAAATGGGTGTGGCAAAATATACTCAAAAGCCAATAAATCCTAAGAGAAAAGTGAAAACTTCACGAAAGTAGGTAAGCACATGCAACGTATAATTCTAAAGAAGCGTACAAACTTTCATGGAGATTGGACAATAGTTGGCAGTATAACTGTTAAAAAGCTTTAAAAACCATATATTTCCATAGCAAATTGCCTTAATTGGTTGTAAATGGCATTTTTCATCTGATCTAGGTGGTTACATGCTTGCTAAATAAAACATAATACCTTTTTATGCATGCACTTAAAGGCCTTAAACTGCTTGAACCCCATTAATTGCTGCTTGCAGCTATATTTATTATTATTATTATTATTATTATTATTATTATTAGGGGTTCAAGCTTGAAGGGCTCATTTTACCCTTCTGCATTGGTGGTGTTTTTATTGTGCCGTCTCTGCTGTCTGTGGGTGTGTTGATGGCCTTTAGGGCTGAATACAAAAAACTGCTGGGATGTATTTGAATAAAAAGTGAGAAAGACATTGAATCCTGCCATAATCACTCCACGAGGATGCGTACGGCACCACAGGGCTCTCATGAATACTGTAGATGTCACAGAGAAATGACAGCTGGGTATTCTCAGTGACTTTACGTGAAACTGCTGTGCTGCTCTTCTTCTGGACAGCATTACACCCACTCCAGCTCATTGTGACTGAAAACACAGGTGAGAAAAAGAGGAGACTGCCTTCAGGATATCTCTGGGAGACACAGAGCTATTATCCTGTAAGTGATGTCGTGCAGAGAGCCTGAATACATTCCACTTTCTGGTTCTTTGCTCTTGTCACAGACAGGAAGAGATCAAAAGAAAATATTGTCCAAGCAACAACATTTCTGTGAGGTAGTGAGTAAGTCACAGACATCTCTTCCAGTTGTCTTGGGATCTCTGTGAGCTCAGATCGCAGTGCCTTTCCGGGGATAAACACGCAACATACCGCAAGCCATGTGCCCTCTGTTTATACAAACAAATAATTGAGCAGAAACATGTGCAGTCATTTTCCATTCGATCTGTTTTCAGTGTGGCAGTAGCTCCAGCGACTCTCAGCACTTGTGTACATCAGCGTTTCAGCTGTGGTCATGTTGGCATGGAGAGATTTGGCTGTAACTTTCTCACTCTTGGTTCAGTTTGCCGTTTGTGTGTGGTTGTACCTACAGCTCCTCTCCTTAACGTCTTTAGATGTGATGAGTGTCACATCTAATGCATGCGTTTCCCATTATTAGCAATGATGCTGTTCCCATTATTTTAACAGGAAGTAAACAGCCAGCCCATTCTATTGCTGACATATGGCAACATTTTACAAAATAAAATAACTAACTATAACTGGCCTCACCGTGATCATGTTGATGAACTCTCCTTTTCTTTTTACGCACGATAAAGTGTTAGTTACGTGATGTTAGTTAGTTACAGGCGCTTCATTTCAAATCATATGGAGAGGCTATATATGGTAAAATCAAACATCTTTCACTTCTTTTACCATGATGATTCAGACAGATCGCTAATTATTGCTATTCAAGTGTACTGCATCTATAGCCAACATTTGGTAAGCGATCATTTTGACAAAATCTGGTAGTTGAATTGTAACAATAAATTATTTAATATCAGTGTGAACCGCAAGAGGTCACATCTCTATTTGCAGGCGTTTATGAGCATACACACAAATTGTTTGATATACAATGAGTTAATTATCTATTAAGTAGATAAACTTACATTTAATCATTTAGCAGATGCTTTTATCCAAGTGACTTACAAATGAGACACTTGGCAAGCAATTTTCCATACAAAGTTCAACAGCATCTGCCGTATAGGACTGCCAATGTCTCACAATGTCTGGGGTAGTAAATATGCTTGCGCAGAAGAAAGAGACTTGCAAGGATGTTTGTTTTTTGTGTGCATTAAATGCAGTTTAAGTGCAGTGGTGAGTGTAATTAGTGTGGGGTGGTTAAGTGCTCATGGAACAGATGTGTTTTCAGCTGGTTCTTGAATGTTGAGAAGGTATTAGCAAATCATGTGGAGGTTGGAAGTTAATTCCACCACAGAGGATTGAACGAAAGCTAAATGGATTTGAGCCATTTTGTGATGGGACCACCAGGAGTCGCTCATTCATAGACCACAGAGAGCAAGTTGGAGCATAGACCTGAAGAAGATAATTGAAGTAAGAGGTGCGGTTCCATTGGCTGTCCTGAAAGCCAGAGTCAAAGCCTTGAATTTGATGCGGGCAGCTACCGGTATCCAGTGGAGTGAAATGTGAAGAGTGGGGTGACATGAGACCATTTTGGCAGATTGAAGACCAGACAGATGCTGCTGCTTTCTGGACCATCTGCAGTGGCTTGATTGTGTTAGATGGAAGAACAGCCAACAGAGAATTGCAGTAGTCCAGTCTTGAAATGACCAGAGCTTGGACTAGGAGCTGTGTAGCATATTCAGACAGTCATCTACCGCCACTCCCAGGTTCCGGGCTGTTCTGTTTGGTGTTAGTGTAGTTGAACCAAAATGAATAGTGAGGTTGTAGTCCACAGATGGGTCGACTGAGATCACGAGGAGTTCTATCTTGGCAAGGTTGAGCTGATTACGTTCCTGCCGAGAGGCAGGCAGAGATACGAGCTAAGACAGTAGGGTCATCGGACTGGAACAACATGTAGAGCTGTGGGTCATCTGCGTAGCAGTGGTAGGAAAAGCCATGTGCCTCGATGACCGGTCCGAGTGATGTTGTGTACATCGAGAAGAGGAGGGGTCCAAGCACTGATCCTTGAGGAACCCCAGTGGTCATCTGGTGTGTCTTGGACACCTCTCCTCTCCAAGAGGCCTTGCCAATGAGGTATGATTCAAGCCATCCAAGCGCAGTTCCTGTAATGCCCAGGTCAGAGAGGGTGGACAGGATGATCATGTGGTTTACGGTGTCAAAGGCAGCAGACAAGTCAAGGAGGATGAGGACGGATGATTTGGAGACTTGATAAGAACATTTTGACTTCTAGATAACTTTCGAGAGGTGTAGATGAAATAATTACCTACAGTACATTGTATAAGAAGTATTTGCAGTTTTCTCATTTTATTCTATTATTTCTGAACATCTGGGTTTATTAGATTTAAATGTATTTTACATTTACACTCTGTACCCCCTGTGGTGCATTTGGTTAAATTTTTCTTGCACACCTTTGTTTCCTATAATGCAAATAACTTGGATTTCTCTAATCAGGTTGTCTTGCATTCTAATAAAGAACATGCAATTGGAATCATGTTGGATTACATTTAAAAGTTGGAAAAATCTAGTCGTGAATCGTTAATCATCCATAAGTTTGATAAAAATCAAGATAACATTTTTGGCCCATCCCTAACCCAAACCCAAAACCTAAACCTAACCAATAGTGATCTAAAACAAAAAACAAATTTTTATTTTTTTTCTGAAGCAACCACGTCATTTCAGTTCACCTCTATGACTCTCTCATCTCACGTGTCAGCCTGCATGTTTGACTGGTCTCGAACCGCAGATTCATTACATGCTCATTACAATTAATTGTGCACATTGTGTCACTAAGACAAATTCCTTGTATGTGTACGCATACTTGGCAATAAAGCTTATTTTGATTATGAAATAAAATGGTTTGTGTTTTCTGTAGAGTCTGTGGGCAGACTGACTGTGCAATTATTTAACAATTTTTCTAAAAAAACAAATCTTGTTTTCCACAGTTCTGAATTTCCCATGATAATGTCTTGAATTAATCTTTTTTTTTTTTTTTTTTTAAAGCATAAACCCTTTATAACAGGAATAAATTATTTAGTAAAATAAATAATTTCAAGATTCATTATCTGAAAATGAGTCTTAATATCTTGAACAGTTTTAGATATCAAGGAATTTTGATAAAGGATTTTTTTATTTATTAATATAAAAAAAAAAAAAAATACTGGAAAACAATGCAAAAATGCAGATTTTTCCTGCACCGTGCTGCTAAATCTACATTTCCACAGCAAAGGAAATAATTTTTTTACACAATATTTAACAGCACGTAATACAAATATTTGTCACTGTGACCCATTCCATCTAAGTCTGTGTTTCTTAGCCAGAATATGTTCTAAATTGGACCAGACAAAGTAAAAAAATCTGTCTAGAAGATCACTTTCAGACTCCCCCCAAAGCATATAGAGGTGCACCAGAGTCATCTTCTCCCAGAAAAGGTGCTTTTGTCTGGGTCAGAGTCCTGAGGAAGATGGTCTTATTACGTGCTGATAGGCTCCTTCCTCCCAGCGAGCTTGTGTGTTCCCCGTTGTCTCCCTGCAACAGCTGCTCTTGACAAAGCCAGTAAATCACCGGCTTATTGTGAGATTCCGTGGGCCACGTTCCCTCCAGCAGTGTGAGAACTCTCCTCATCACTTTCATCGCCTCGAGAGCAGAACGCCTCCCCTGACCCCTCCACGTCTCCACTTAGTTTGATATCATACTGCGTCGTGTCCTTTTCTGTTCACTGTAAGCTCAGCTGGATTTGCAGTGAGCCCTTGTGGCCTGAGTTGCAACACTTGCTGTTCGTCTTTCATTTTTTTTGTCCAGTTTAATTGGGACTGCTTTGGTGAGTAGCTGCATGAAAGATGGTGGAGGAACCCCATTTATGAACTCGTACAGCAAATCCCAAAAGTTCCAGAGCGAAATTGTATTGCTCAGGAGTAGGGCTGCAACTTACGATTATTTTGATAATCAATTAATCTTTGATTATTTATAAGATTAATCGATTTATCAGAATAAAACATTTATTAAATTTGATTCTTTTAAAAAACTGAAATGATAAAGGGTGTAAGGATTTGGTTAAATTTGCATTACTGAATTCATGATTGAAAGAGTTACGTTTTAATTGATTATTATTATTACTTTCAGAACATATACAAAACAGTTCCTTTACTTGTTAAACTTAAAAAAGTAAGTACTGTTCATTAAAGAGTAAGATGAGAGTAACTCCAGTCAGCTCTCCTTAGCAACCAAATTGGCCTGGTTGCTAGGGAAGGTAGAGTCACATGCGGTAACCTCCTCATGGTCTCTATAATGTGGTTCTCGCTCTCGGTGGGGCGTGTGGTGAGTTGTGTGTGGATGCCGCGGAGAATAGCGTGAATCCTCCACATGTGCCACATCTCCACGGTAACGCGCTCAACAAGTCACGTGATAGGATGCGCGGATTGACGGTCTCAGACGCGGAGGCAACTGAAGTTCGTCCTCCACCACACGGATTGAGGCGAGTGACTACACCACCACGAGGACTTGGAGCTCATTGGGAATTGGGTGATCCAAATTGGGGAGAAAAACAAAAAAAAACACTTGATGCTTCCATTAGGGCCGGGTGATATCGGTGAAATAATACGCTGATATTTTCACAGCCTTTTGTCAATATTGAAACTATTTATCTGATGCGTTTTGGAGGAACCATCATTGCTGTCGACCATGTTTAAAGCGAAACATTTTCAGTGTTTAAATACTTTATCCATCCCAAAGATAATGCCAAGTAACATAATTGAAAGTGAAAAACATCAGAAACAGAAGGTAAACACTGTGTCTCTGTGGCGCTATTAAAAATACCTCTGTTTGTTTTGAGTGACCCGTCCAGCCCGACACAACAACACTGACTCGACCAATGCCATGAGTTGGGGGCGGGGCTATCTGTTTGTGTGATCCGTGGAAGACTGGGGTTGTTTTAAATCAAACATACATTTTTTGCAGTTCAGTGGTGCAGAAATTAAACACTTCAGCTTTAAAACATTTTAAATGCTTTTAAATTCTTTTTATTATTTATGCTTTTGTAAATGAATGCTGAAACGCTATTAAAATATGTAATTGCATGAACTTATAAGCGCGTGTCCTGACTCAAGGAGCAGATGCAAAACTAGTCTGTAAAAATCTGAACGGCCAAATAGTGCAGTCGAAAGAGTTGATATTCTTAATGTTCATTTCACAGCTGCACCAAAATAATATTGATTATATCGTAAATGTGAGAGAAAAGAGGAAATGGCTGATGTCATTAAACTGGAGGGTCTGATGAACGTATTTGTTGAATCTCACATTAAAACAGAAAATAGTCTGCTGCGAAATTAAACTTCCTGCTCAAAACACTAAAATAATTTTTCACGACACGGATGATGATTTTTACGCATGAGAGCCAGATATTGTAATCTATAGCCAGTGGGTTGCGGGGATGTTATTCTGTGCCTATCAATCATTTGGAGTGAGAGTTTGAGCCTCTAGAGAATAATTTAAACCACTGGTATTGGGGCAGAGAACATTTAAATATTTTCCTCTATGAAGTTTGGGTTGAACTGTCAGACCGCGTCTAAATCATTGTTCCTCATCATATAGGATGTTGGTGTCAATGTATGCAGAAGATATTATACGTTCTGTTGGCCTTTCCAATGTATTTCTGCTGTCAGCAGGTGCACAGCCGCTATAGTCTCTTACATGCTCTTAAAGGTGCAGTGCGTCATTTCTGCTCCATTAGTAGCAACAAACTATTGCAAAAGTCCTTATTGACTAACGTTTTGTCCTGCCTCTAACTCATGCAGTTGGCTGTAGAGCAAGCCCTTTCGACATTTAATCATGCGCAGAGGATGAATTACAGATACATCTTTTACTAGTTGACATGGTAATTGTTCATATCAGCAATGGAATTAAAAAAATATTTTATTTTAAGATTTATGCATTTCAATGTCATAAAAAATCCCATCACATTGAATTGAGTAATATTTAGTTTATTTTAATAAAATATTATATATATATATATATATATATATATATATATATTAATTGAATATACACAAAAAATACACAATACAATCATCTGTTCCCCAATGTCTGTGTTTCAGTGTGTCGAACCTTTTCATTTTGTTTTTCTGTTTCAAAAATGTATTTTCTTTGCAGTTCTTCCCATAAGAGTCTTCTCTTTACTGTTGTGCATGAAACTGGTGTTGAGCGGGTAGAATTCAATGAAGCTGTCAGCGGAGGACATGTGACATGTCTGATGCACTTCTCCTCTTGTTTAGTTGCACATCTTCCACATCTCTTTCTGTCCTTGTTAGAGACAGTTGTGCTTTGTGTTTGAAGACTGTAGTTACACCTCTTTATATTAAATCTGCAGTTTTTTGGCAATTTCACGTATTGTATCGCATTGTGTCGCACACTATAGAAACAGTGATGTCCTCCGCCATTTTAAACAGTGTGTATCCAATGTGGAAACTCAGATAAAGGGTAAGCACTTGAGTTCTGTAATAAATCAGTCTGTTGTGTCTCTCAGCATGAGCCTTAATCCTGAAGTTGTCCGTTTAAAGCTGTTTAAATCTATTTCCTAGTTTTGGTAATGTAGTAATACAGCGATCACAAAGAGCTGTTCTATGTAACGGATTCACTTTACGTCACCAACTGGCTCATATTACACACAAAAATGATCTTTTGCCACCACCTGCTGGATAACATATGTATTGTCAAAAATAAAGCCAGTAACTCCTAATAGATACACTTTAGTTTAGAACAGCTGGGACACAAGCGGAGTGATACACACACACAGTGAAGCATCCGAGTGATGATGATGTCACACCATCAGTGCTCATGGAACATCTCTCGTCCAATCAGATTCCAGGACCGGAACTAACTGTGTTATATTTGTAGATATTTATATTTCATATCCTGCACCTTATTAAACGTTGAAAGGGCTTGTTATGTTGGTTACGCCAATGCTAGATACTTATATTTTACAAACATGAAACTTTTGTGTTGCATCAATTCTCATAATATTGCCTCCTTACGATAATCCGATCAAGCTGCATTGTTCATTTGTTAGTCGCTTTGGCGAAAAGCCTCTGCTAAATGATCTAAAGTAAATGTGTAGATGTTTGTTGGATCAATGGATCAGGGTTTGGCTAGTTAGCACTGGCCGGACCTCAACCCTGTTATTAAATCTCTTGAAATTAATTTGAAATGCTCTTCTGCTGAATGCAATCAATTGTGTCTCACTACAGGGAAAGCCTGTGAACACAGAGCGGAGGGATGTGAATTTTCTTGATATATAAATATGATCATGTCTGGTAACATGTGCTTGTAAAATAAAAAAATAGCATTTTAGCTTAGCGTGAAGCTAAAAATTTACACAAGCTTTATTTCTATTTCTTCTGCTCCAAACGTACTTCAAACCTACTTCTCTATCTGCTCGTATGAATGTCACACATCATCAGAAAGTGTTTCACAAACTCTAACCTGACGCAAGGTGCACCCATGTTCGCAAGAAACTATTGACACGAGTGCATGATGACATAAGTGCGATTCACCCATGTCAATAACAGACAGAGCATGAGTGTCCGGATCCCGACACAGACCAAAACCGAGCCAGACACCATACTCCAGACATGAAATAATACAGACCGAAGAGCGCACTGCAGGGAGTACAACCGAAACCGCGTGTTCACACAAAGACAGACAACGAAAGAGAAGACAGACATGGGACAATAATGCCACGGTCCTGTCAGACAAAAACCCAGATTGACAGAGTGACAGGACTGTTCCAGTGACATAATGACATGCAAAGAAAAATGGTGTACCCAAGGCTAAATTATATAAACAACAATTCAACATTGATGTAACCAAAAAATCCTTAATAATCCACAGAACAGAAAAAACTGCGCTTCTACCTCACGCATAACAGTCCCAATAGGTGTCCATACCCCGGAAATCTGACTTTCCATGCACACACACGAGACCCTCCGCGACACCATTGCTACAAGATTACTTCAGTCAGGTGTTTTTTTGTTTGTTTGTTTGTTTGTTTATTTGTTTTATAAACATACACCATACAATTGAACTGCACTTAAAAGATTTCAATGAAATAGGCAGTGATGCCGGTATCACGTTACTTAGTAACGCGTTACTCTAATCTGACCACTTTTTCCAGTAACGAGTAATCTAACGCGTTACTATTTCCAAACCAGTAATCAGATTAAATTTACTTATCCAAGTCACTGTGCGTTACTATTTTTTTTATTTTCCTTAGTAAAAATAAAATATATATTTTTGCTTTCTTCTTGTGTCTCGGGGAGTGAAGTCACGTATGCGACAGTTCATGTGTACCACGCAGTGACACAAACGTAAACAACAATGGAGGGAGGAGAGAGATGCGCATTTTCTAGTTGGACATACAGTCACTATTTTGAGTTTGTGTCAACTGAAGATGGAAATATTAAGGTTCGTTGTACTCTGTGCTGGTGGCGACAAAGTGCTATCTAGTTTGAAAAATACTACGTCAGATTTGAAGAAACACTTGTAGTCGTAGCACTGCACAGTCAAACTTACAGAGCAAGTCCCACCAGGTGGTGCGAAGCAGAGAGCAGGAGGTCCCCCACCAAAAGCTGGATTTCGGTGCAAAACCAGTAAGTGGGGGAGAGTTGAAGAAGTTGGTCGGGCAGTATGTTGTAGAGGAAATGCTGCCCTTAAACACGGTTGACTCGCCCCTGTTTCGTCCCATAATAAACAAGATCCCTACTACTGTCAATGCCGAGCTGCCTCACTGAACAGCTTTTTCTTCTTACATGGAGAAGGAGTATGCAGTGATGGAGAGAAATCTGAAGGCCGCGCTGAATGAGGTCGACTTTGTGTCAACTAGTGCGGATATTTGGACTGCTAACAACAGAAGTTATATGGGAGTAACGCTCCACTGGATCAGTAGATCCACATTAGAGCGCCACAAGGCTGCATTGGCATGTTGGAGAATTCGCGGTAGACACACGTATGATGTTATTGGTGCAGAAATTGAAAACATTCACTCTTCATATGGACTACTCAACAAAGTAGTTGCAACAGTGACTGATAATGGATCCAACTTTGTCAAGGCGTTTAAAGTTTATCAGCCTGTCACAGACTCCGATGATGAGATGGAGGAGGCAGAGTCCACCCCCACAGATGATGATGATGATGATGATGATGATGTCACTTTTATAGATCTGTCAGAAATCCTCTCAGCTGAGGATGAAAGTGATGGCCAGCTGTCTTTAATTTATTTTTTATAAACATGTATTTTTTTCAGGAAATAGTTTTTAAGTTCAACTTAAAATGTCAGGAGGTACATTGTTGACGTTACTGTTAAAAATGCACTTCCAGTAAAGTGAGTGTTGACAAAACAGGTTGTCATTTTTAAGTTGAGGCGGCGGGGGTGTTGTCGGCAGCTGCTGAATGTATCTAATAAAGTAACTTGTAATCTAACTTAGTTACTTTTCAAATCAAGTAATCTGCAAAGTAACTACGTTACTTTTAAAATCAAGTAATCAGTAAAGTAACTAAGTTACTTTTTCAAAGTAACTATGGCAACACTGGAAATCGGCCCCAGTAAATAACAACATCAAACCTACAAAATTCAACCTCGTCCATTCTTGTGATCAGCAGCATATTTGCCCAAAGCCTTAAATGTTGGTCGAGATAAATATTTTCAATGTCTTGACCTACATCCTGAGGTTTGCTGTCGTTCCCAAATGGACGCCGCCATCTTGCTCTTGAGAGATGTCAGATGCGTGCGACCGTAAATGATTTTTAATGTCCCCACAGGTCGACGATTTAGTTCTTCAACATCCTACCCTCCCTGTACAGATTAACCATCAAAACTCAATCAGTTCTCACCGAGTAATGTTAATTGAAATTAAAGTTAATTGAACTGAAAGCAGCCTATTTAGCTTCGGGAAGCTTGGCTCCCTCACTGGAGAGAATCCATAATCCTCAATTGGATGGACTCGGTGATCTGAACCGAAGGTATCTGAGGCGTGATGGTCTGTTCTGATCTCCTCTCCACACCATCTGTAGTTGCCATTGGACTCTATAAGGGATGGGTGGCTCAACCGGCCATCAGAAGACATCTGGCGTAGTATCAGCCTCTGGTCTTCAGCCAGCTCAGATAATGGACAACTGTGAGAATACCATATTGCAATGGTGTGAAGGCCAGCTGGTGGGGTTAAAGCCCTGACGCCAGTGAATATTGTCTCTCAAGCTTATCTGAAACTAATTTCCTACTGGTAAGCACAGCTTAATAATTATTACAAGTGGTCACAATTATGAGTCATTTAATGATTAATTAGCTGTGAAGTAGTTTGGAATGAGCTAATTACGCCTTTGAGAGGTTGGATGGCTGGAGCATTCATAATGGTTTACTCAGAAGACGATGTGATGCTTTGTTGTGAAGCAACAACACTAGAACCATCTTAGTTCCATAATATATATATATATATATATATATATATATATATATATATATATATATATATATACATTTACATTTATGCATTTGGCAGATACTTTTATCCAAAGTGACTTACAGAGCACTTATTACAGGGACAATCCCCCCCGGAGCAACCTGGAGTTAAGTGTCTTACTCAAGGACACAATGGTGGTGACTGTGGGGATCAAACCAGCAACCTTCTGATTACCAGTTATGTGCTTTTGCCCACTACTCCTCCACCAATAATCAGATTCCAGATATCCAGACGCTTCTTCAGCAGTTTCAGATGGACCAACTGCTTCTGTTAAAGGACCACGACCCTCCGCATCCACAAACCCCAAAGATGAAGTTGGAATATCCTGTAGATCGCTTCCTTTCTTGTTTAAGGAATAATCCGGGTTTAATACAAGTTAAAATACTGTTTCACAAGTATAGACACAAGACATAAACAATATGTGTGTTAACATGATTTTACTGTCATTAAATCACACACTGATCACATCTGTGTAAAGTTATGTGCAATATAATAATGTTGCTGCCATAACGACAAAATGCCGTCAACCTTAAAGTATTATGGTAAGTGCTTTTATAAAATTATAAGCTGCACATTTCTGCATTAAAACACTACAAAAATTGGCCACATACAGTATATAAATAAATATAAATATATACTTGTACCAAACATAATGCCACAAATTGTATTAATCCTGTAGTTTTCTTTTAAAGGTGTACCAACTAACTTTTTTCACTTTTAAAAAGTTTAACAACTAAAGAAATGATTAGGACATTTAAAGGGGACCTATTATGCAAAATTTATTTTTTCATGGTGTTTGTACATACATGTGTTGGTAGTGTGTGTGTACATATCCACCTTACAATGTTATAAATCCACCCAGTCCTTGTTTTTTAATCCTCATTTATCTTTGCCTCAGAACAAGCCGTTCGCAGATTCAGTACAAAGTGACGTCATTTCATACAGGCCCCGCCCACGACTGTTGACGGACACTGCTGATGGACATGTTTGTTTGGGTGTGTAGATTCGTTATAGCACATAGTGAACATTGTAACACTGTGTGTGTGTATGTGTATGTGTATGTATGTGTGTGTGTGTGTGTGTGTGTGTGTGTGTGTGTGTGTGTGTGTGTGTGTGTGTGTGTGTGTGTGTGTTGCTCATCCATCGTTGCAAAACTGATGAAAAAATGAAATAAATAAATGTATCAAATAACCATTCTGAAACTTCCTGGTTCATTCTCAGAGTTGTTACTTCTGACAGAGTCTCTCCCTCTTCAGTGTCTGACTCCGGTTCACACATATCGGGCTGAACACTGTTTTCACTGTCAATCATATTGCTAATGATGTCTAGCTATCCCAAGCAGAGATGTCAAAACTCCGCCCTATTCTGGATATGGGGCGGGAGCACCTGCTCATTTGCATTTAAAGACACACACACACACACAAAAACAGCTTTTATTCCCACCCAAAAATTGCCATTTTCACAGTTTTACATTTCAGTTATAGTTTTTGGTTTTTGACGAAAATGCCAGTATTTCATCTTGTCAAATTTATATATTTTAGTAAAGTTTCCTCTGACACTTACAATTATTTAAACGTGTATTACACAACATGAGATAACTGTCCTTAAAACAGTTCGCCCCTGATCGGCCCCAAAATGCATCGACCCACTGGGAAAATTCCCGGTATGCCAGATTACCAGTCCAGCCCTGGGTATACCTTATTGTGACATATATTGTTTAGGATGTGTTTATGTGATGTAATTAACGTGTTAATAATGATTTTGTATGACGCTGCACTGTCAAATCGGCATCAGAAACGTAAACACAAAAAGATCCGTCCACCTTTAAACGCCATTTACACACCTTCACATTTACAGAGTGTTGTGCATGTGTTCTGGTATCCAGAGCAACTGATGTGTGTTCTGTTGCCATTTACATGAAACAAAGAGGCGGATTAAGCATGTCGGATTGCCCTGCAGGCGCCAAAGGAATACTGGTCCTTGTGGGCTATTGCGATGGCGGACGGGATGGTTGGTATAATCGCATCGCTGCAGAGCTTGAAATAGGTTGATGTTGTGACCGTAGCATCCACAGGTTCTTTGGAAAAGATGAAGGGAACCAAATGGCCAGCGACACCCTCTACAGGGATGCACACGTGGTGCAGAGTGCTTCTATCCTAACTGCGCCGTAGTTTGATGACCAAACGTTCATCGTGGCAACGTAACTGATTAGATTGTAACAACCAGAAAAGTGAAATTACTGGATTCAAAGCCACAACGTAACTTTGTAGCGGTGTCAGTCCGTCATGACGATGTTGTAGCAGCATCGAGGATCAATAGTTGTTTGTTGGTTACCAGTTGGTCATTTTTGCATTTAATGATTATTCTATGGTCTGACATGTAGTCGTCCTCATCATAACACCCTAGCTAATCACATAGCAACGGCTGGGCAACCACCCACAACATCCTAGCTATTTACGTTGCACGTCCCAGTGTCTTTGGGGTGCTGAATGCTTTATCATAAATTAAACTATTTGCCATTAAATGCACAATCAAATCTTTGACTCCAGTGTTTTGTCATCTGCAGATGTTCATAATTGTGAATTGTTGGTAGACATTATGAACTGAAGCCCCGATCTGTATATTAGAAGGGATCTGACCAATCAGAGCAAACCCGTGCTGTTACTCATAAATCAATACATGTTGCAGAGGTTTTCATCTCATTTGTTTGAGAATTCATATACAGTTCGTGAAGAAAGTCAGCTTCATTTACATTCTGTAGGCTTTTCCTCTGAGGCTTGAAGATTGTTTGCTCGACATTGTTTAGGTTGTTCTGTCCTCTCGCTCTCTTACATGTTAATCTGCCATTACGGTGATGGATGAGGTCTTGGGTTTACTGTTTAAATGGAAGATTGCGTGTGCCAGGTCCATGTTTCTCTCGTTCTTTCATTCATGTCCGCTGTGTCTACCTGTGTGGTCTCCTTTTTTGTCAGAGGTCACTTGACAGGAGGCCCGACCCTGTTGTTAGTCTCCCAGTGCTGTTCATGTTTGCTCAGAGTTCAGAGGTCATGGGGTCAAACTGCCTGCTGAAGTTTTGACTGAACTAGATGTCAAACTGTCATGTAACTTTATTACATTTTCACAGCAGGACTTGGTGGAGACAAGTTCATATGCAGCTTTAGTGCTAATTGAGCATTTAAGTTTTAACCTGTTTGATTTCTGTACATTTTTGCTTAAAGACCTGTTGAAATCCATATCTGTTAGCTCTGAAACCATTTATATGCTTGGTGAAATCATTAAAGTTGACAGCGTTAAAGGAATGTTCCAGGGTAAAAAATAAATATATATAAAAATGGCAAATCGACAGCATTTTTGACTTATTGATTACCATAAAAAAGCACAAATGTGTGTTCCAGTGAGACACTTCCAATGCAAGTCAATGGGTTTTAATCTGTAAACAGATTAAAAATCAGTCAAAATTTAAACAGATTAAAAATCAGTCAAAATTTTACTACTTTGTTGCCATGACGACATAACAACATTTATTTAACATCATATTTGAACATTTACAGATTGGCCCCATTGACTTCCATTGTAGTGTCTCACTTGAACCTTGATTTTTGCTTCTTTTTTTTAAAGAAAAGGAGGGACATGTCAAAATTTATTTTTTGGGTAATCAACATTATGCCACATATGTTGCCGATTGAGCTTCACTTGCATTGATATAAATGCATTTATTATTTACAGTTTATATCTAGGAAAACAGACCAAAAATATTGATGATTCGTCTGGCTTTGCATATCTTGGACATTAAATAGCAATTGCATTTAGCAAATCATGGTTCATCACTGTGACAAACTAAAGGCTGTGCTGTTTCTGGTGCTAATAATTCAACAGCCGTAAAAGGTTTCATGTATTAAACATAATTTAACCATCATTGTCTGCATTTACACATGAGAACATCATGTTTTAAATACATAAAAAAAAATACTTTTTTGAGATTTATGCATTTAAATTACTTATCTAAATTGTATTTTAACGGAGGTTTTATTTTGACGGAGCTTTTATTTTGAAGGAGCTTTTATTTTGAATGAGCTTTTATTTTGATGGACTTTTATTTTGACGGAGCTTTTATATTGAATGAGCTTTTATTTTGAATGAGCTTTAATTTTCAATGAGGTTTTATTTTGGTGGAGCTTTTATTTTGACGGAGGTTTTATTGTGACTGAGGTTTTATTTTGACGGAGGTTTTATTTTGACGGAGGTTTATTTTGACGGAGCTTTTATTTTGACGGAGCTTTTATTTTGAATGAGCTTTTATTTTGACGGAGCTTTTATTTTGAATGAGGTTTTATTTTGGCGGAGCTTTTATTTTGACTGAGGTTTTATTTTGACGGAGGTTTTATTTTGACGGAGGTTTATTTTGACGGAGCTTTTATTTTGACGGAGCTTTTATTTTGACTGAGGTTTTATTTTGACTGAGGTTTTATTTTGACGGAGCTTATATTTTGAATGAGGTTTTATTTTGACTGAGCTTTTATTTTGACGGAGGTTTATTTTGATGGAGCTTTTATTTTGATGGAGCTTTTATTTTGACGGAGCTTTTATTTTGAATGAGCTTTTATATTGGTGGAGCTTTTATTTTGACAGAGCTTTTATTTTGATGGAGCGTTTATTTTGACAGAGCTTTTATTTTGAATGAGCTTTTATTTTTGACTGTGAGCTTTTATTTTGACCAGAGCTTTTATTTTGAATGAGCTTTAATTTTGAATGAGGTTTTATTTTGACTGAGGTTTTATTTTGACGGAGGTTTATTTTGGACTGGAGCTTTTATTTTGACGGAGCTTTTATTTTGACTGAGGTTTTATTTTGACGGAGCTTTTATTTTGACTGAGGTTTTATTTTGACTGAGGTTTTATTTTGACGGAGCTTATATTTTGAATGAGGTTTTATTTTGACGGAGCTTTTATTTTGACGGAGGTTTATTTTGATGGAGCTTTTATTTTGATGGAGCTTTTATTTTGACGGAGCTTTTATTTTGAATGAGCTTTTATTTTGACGGAGCTTTTATTTTGACAAAGCTTTTATTTTGATGGAGCGTTTATTTTGACAGAGCTTTTATTTTGAATGAGCTTTTATTTTGACGGAGCTTTTATTTTGACGGAGCTTTTATTTTGAATGAGCTTTTATTTTGAATGAGCTTTAATTTTGAATGAGGTTTTATTTTGGCGGAGCTTTTATTTTGACGGAGGTTTTATTTTGACTGAGGTTTTATTTTGAATGAGGTTTTATTTTGGCGGAGCTTTTATTTTGACTGAGGTTTTATTTTGACGGAGGTTTTATTTTGACGGAGGTTTATTTTGACGGAGCTTTTATTTTGACGGAGCTTTTATTTTGAATGAGGTTTTATTTTGACGGAGCTTTTATTTTGACGGAGGTTTATTTTGATGGAGCTTTTATTTTGATGGAGCTTTTATTTTGACGGAGCTTTTATTTTGAATGAGCTTTTATTTTGACTGAGGTTTTATTTTGACGGAGCATTTATTTTGACGGAGCTTTTATTTTGACGGAGCTTTTATTTTGAATGAGGTTTTATTTTGGCGGAGCTTTTATTTTGACTGAGGTTTTATTTTGACGGAGGTTTTATTTTGACGGAGGTTTATTTTGACGGAGCTTTTATTTTGACGGAGCTTTTATTTTGACTGAGGTTTTATTTTGACTGAGGTTTTATTTTGACGGAGCTTATATTTTGAATGAGGTTTTATTTTGACGGAGCTTTTATTTTGACGGAAGTTTATTTTGATGGAGCTTTTATTTTGACGGAGCTTTTATTTTAAATGAGCTTTTATTTTGACGGAGCTTTTATTTTGACAGAGCTTTTATTTTGATGGAGCGTTTATTTTGACAGAGCTTTTATTTTGAATGAGCTTTTATTTTGACGGAGCTTTTATTTTGACGGAGCTTTTATTTTGAATGAGCTTTAATTTTGAATGAGGTTTTATTTTGACTGAGGTTTTATTTTGACGGAGGTTTATTTTGACGGAGCTTTTATTTTGATGGAGCTTTTATTTTGACTGAGGTTTTATTTTGACGGAGCTTTTATTTTGACTGAGGTTTTATTTTGACGGAGCTTTTATTTTGAATGAGGTTTTATTTTGACGGAGCTTTTATTTTGACGGAGCTTTTATTTTGAATGAGGTTTTATTTTGACGGAGCTTTTATTTTGAATGAGGTTTTATTTTGGCCTAGCTTTTATTTTGACTGAGCTTTTATTTTGAATGAGGTTTTATTTTGGCCAGAGCTTTTATTTTGACGGAGCTTTTATTTTGAATGAGGTTTTATTTTGACGCAGCTTTTATTTTGACGGAGCTTTTATTTTGAATGAGGTTTTATTTTGACGGAGCTTTTATTTTGACGGAGCTTTTATTTTGAATGAGGTTTTATTTTGACGCAGCTTTTATTTTGACGGAGCTTTTATTTTGAATGAGGTTTTATTTTGATGGAGCTTTTATTTTGACTGAGATTTATTTTGACTGAGGTTTTATTTTGAAGGAGGTTTTATTTTGATGGAGGTTTATTTTGACGGAGCTTTTATTTTGACGGAGCTTTTATTTTGAATGAGCTTTTATTTTGAATGAGCTTTTATTTTGAATGAGGTTTTATTTTGGCGAAGCTTTTATTTTGACTGAGGTTTTATTTTGACGGAGGTTTATTTTGACGGAGCTTTTATTTTGATGGAGCTTTTATTTTGACGGAGCTTTTATTTTGAATGAGGTTTTATTTTGAATGAGGTTTTATTTTGACTGAGATTTATTTTGACGGAGGTTTTATTTTGACGGAGGTTTATTTTGACGGAGCTTTTATTTTGACGGAGCTTTTATTTTGAATGATCTTTCATTTTGACGGAGCTTTTATTTTGACGGAGCTTTTATTTTGAATGAGGTTTTATTTTGGCGGAGCTTTTATTTTGACGGAGGTTTTATTTTGATGGAGGTTTATTTTGACGGAGCTTTTATTTTGACGGAGCTTTTATTTTGACGGAGCTTTTATTTTGAATGAGGCTTTATTTTGACAGAGCTTTTATTTTGATGGAGGTTTATTTTGATGGAGCTTTTATTTTGACGGAGCTTTTATTTTGAATGAGCTTTTATTTTGGCGGAGCTTTTATTTTGACGGAGCTTTTATTTTGAATGAGGTTTTATTTTGACTGAGGTTTTATTTTGACGGAGGTTTTATTTTGACGGAGGTTTTATTTTGACGGAGCTTTTATTTTGACGGAGCTTTTATTTTGAATGAGGTTTTATTTTGCCGGAGCTTTTATTTTGACGGAGGTTTTATTTTGAATGAGGTTTTATTTTGACGGAGCTTTTATTTTGAATGAGGTTTTATTTTGATGGAGCTTTTATTTTGAATGAGGTTTTATTTTGATGGAGCTTTTATTTAGAAGTGTTTCTGTGCTGTTTTGACCAAGGAGCTTTGACAATGATTCCCACTCTGGAAAAGTCAGTCGTTACGTGACTCAAAAGGCTGCTATTTAATTAAATCAGTATGTACATGATGGTGTTTTTTTATGTGAGTCTTGGAGGAGTTTTAACAGGGATGAGCAGCCGCGTCTGCACAACACTATCTCCACACATTCACAACGCTCACATTTGAATTACATGCAAACATTTATCTCATTAAATCACTACTTGCGGTTAAATAACCACACTAGAACATAACGTGATTTTAATTTGTTTGCTGAAAGAAAATTAAAGCTTTTTTTTTCTTCTTTTTAAGATTACTCAATTAAACATTTAAATGCAAAGGCCTGAGACCGTGTCATTTGCTCACTTGGGTTGGAGGAAAGACGGCGTTCGAGGTGAATTTCTAAGTATAACCTTTGCTGCGACACTGTTCTGTGGATGGCCAGACTTTTCGGAGACAATCTGTTAATAGGCACAAAATGTTCGACAATCATGTGTTCTTCAGAGTGTTGTGTGGTCTTGTTAGGGGGTCTGATCTTCATTTGCTGTTTCACACCTTCATGCACACATTACACCAGCAACTGTCCTGTATGGTGGGGTGATATAAGCAGAAATATACTGTATATCTCAATGTTTCTTTAGTCTTGTTGACAATATTATACAGTATGTACACCGCCTGGCCAAAATCAAAAAATGCAGTTTGGATATAAATAATGGTTATGATCTGAGGTTGCTGTAGTTGGTCAGGTCGAGGCTCAAGGACATACATGTCTTTAGCCAAAACCCAACTGGGACATTCTCATCAACTGAGAGCTAGCTTTTAAAATAAAGCTTCTGTATCGGGGGTCTGGGTATCTCCGTGAGTACTGCCGCTGACTAGCACACCTGGAGTCGTGAGTTTGAATCCAGGGCGTGCTGAGTGACTCCAGTCAGGTCTCCTTAGCAACCAAATTGGCCCGGTTGCTAGGGAGGGTAGAGTCACATGGGGTAACCTCCTTGTGGTGGTGATTAGTGGTTCTCGCTCTCAATGGGGTGTGTGGTGAGTGACTCCAGTCAGGTCCCCTTAGCAACCAAATTGGCCTTGTTGCTAGGGAGTGTAGAGTCACATGGGGTAACCTCCTCGTGGTGGTGATTAGTGGTTCTCTCAATGGGGCGTGTGGTGAGTTGTGTGTGGATCGTGGGGAGTAGCATGAGTCTCCACATGCTGTGAGTCTCCGCAGTGTCATGCACAGCGAGTCACATGATCAGATGCGCGGATTGACGGTCTCAGACACCCGGATTGAGGCGAGTAACCGCGCCACCATGAGGACCTACTAAGTAGTGGGAATTGGGCGTTCCAAATTGGGGAGAAAAAGGGGATAAAATGAACTTTGGGGCCATTCAGGGGCGGACTGGCCATCGGGAAAATGCGGCCGGCCACGTCACATGCCGAATGCGCTAAAATAAGCTGAAATGAGCCGCCGCGTAATGCAGAACGGGCCACAATATGGCGCTGCGATATGCAGAAAAGGACAGCGACAACCGCAACTGCAATAAATGTGGCGAGTGTTGGAGAATAAATGGTAAAGAATGTAATATTAACTGAGACTAATTCATTTGAACAATTAAACAGCAGAACACTTTTATTCTGTCTTGAGAAAGACGACGGTGCAGGTTGACCAATCAGAAGAAAGGGGCGTTTCAGCTCCACCCATATGTGCGAATCAAATATTAAAGCCACATAATCAAATAATCAAAACGCACAGTGTTCCGTGGCTATTTGAACAATTTTTGTATTTTTAACATTAAATCGAAATTATGAAAAACAAGTAATTATTTGTTTTAGTTTTGTAAAGTGAGAGAGTGTGTATGTGAGTGTGTGTGTGTGTGAGTGAGTTTGTGTGTGAGTTTGTTTGTGTGTGTGTGTGTGTGTGAGTTTGTTTGTGTGTTTGTGTGTGAGTTTGTTTGTTTGTGTGTGTGTGACTGTGTGTGTGTGACTGTGTGTTACTGTGTGTGTGTGTGTGTGTGTGTGTGTGTGTGTGTGTGTGTGTGTGTGTGTGTGTGTGTGTGTGTGTGTGTGTGTGAGAGAGTGAGTGAGTGAGTGAGTGAGTGAGTGAGTGAGTGTGTGTGTGTGTGTGTGTGTGTGACTGTGAGTGTGTGTGTGTTTGTGAGCGTGTATTTATCACTTTGTGGGGACCAAATGTCCCCATAAGGATAGTAAAACCCGAATTTTTGACCTTGTGGGGACATTTTGTCGGTCCCCATGAGGAAAACAGCTTATAAATCATACTAAATTATGTTTTTTGAAAATGTAAAAATGCAGAAAGTTTTCTGTGAGGGTTAGGTTTAGGGGTAGGGTTAGGTTTAGGGGATAGAATATAAAGTTTGTACAGTATAAAAACCATTATGTCTATGGAAAGTCCCCATAAAACATGGAAACACAACATGTGTGTGTGTGTGTGTGTGTGTGTGTGTGTGTGTGTGTGTGTGTGTGTGTGTGTGTGAGAGAGTGAGTGTGTGAGTTTGTTTGTTTGTGTGACTGTGTGTTACTGTGTGTGTGTGACTGTGTGTGTGTGACTGTGTGTTACTGTGTGTGTGTGTGTGTGTGTGTGTGTGTGTGTTTCCTCCTCCAATCCTCCAATCAAGACTTTCCACAGCATGACACGAGTCGTCGTTTAAAGCTGTAAATCATGCTCCAGAATACAGTTTGCAGGGCAGCGTCGCTTCAGATTAGAGGCAGTGTTGTATTGAAACGCAACAATCAATGACCACCGGCAGATGCGCTGAACAGCCAAATTAGCCGTTTCACACTTGACGCTTGACGTCCAGTGTTTCTGATGCATGATAGTTTAAAGGGTCGTTCAAACAGAAATGAAAGTCCTGTCATCATTTACTCAGCTTCATGTTGTTCTAAAGTCATCTGACTTTCTTTCCTCCATGGAACAAAAAGATTTCTCTAAAGAGATGTTTATCATGATATGTCAAACGATAAATTGATGGGCAATGCATGACATTTTTGTTCAAACAAATTAATGTAACATACATTTTATTTTGAAAGCATAATGGCATGCAGCATGAACTTCTGATGTAACTTTTGCTTTCTGTGAATAACTTTAAGATATCTCATTTCCATGCTTGAAATTGTGTTATAATTCCTGCGGCGGATGCTCTGCCAATTAACCTGTGCTCCTTACACGGCAGCGAGAGCAACGGATGAAGGGTTCTGTTAAACTGCACACAACAGTCACGCATCGCAGCCACTCAAACTCCAATTATGATCACAGGTTTGACGTCACTGCCATTTTTACACACAATAACATGTAGTTACATTTCAATAGTATATGAATGCAACGAGATGACTTTGAACTGGTAAAATCATTCAGTTATAAGCCATGGACATTTACTGAGAATTTACAGCCTTATTTTCACTCTAATTGGCTTATTAAAGGGGAGCTATGATGCAAAACTCTCTTTTACGTGTTGTTTGTACATAATGTGAGTCTGCAGTGTGTGTACACACAAACACCCTACAATGATAAAAGTCTTTCTTATATTTCTATTCATCATAAACAGTGTGTCACAATGAACGCTTTTCCTTTCTGCTCTAAAGTGACGTCACGTTAGATCAGGCCACGCCCACGACCGGTGACGGACTCCACCCTATTATCATAGCTCCTCCCCTGAGTGATGTACACACAGTCCTGGAGCAGATACAGTGAGAAGAATAATGTCTCATAAGTGTCTGTTGTTGCTGTAAAAGTGAACATAAGAGTCTTCATGAACTCCAGCATCAGTGACACTGAAGACGCAGTGGACAAGCTGGACTGGTAATCGGGCATACCGGACATTTTCCCGGTGGGTCGACGCACTTTGGGACCGATCAGGGGTGGGCTGGCCATCGGGAGAACCGAGCGGGCCGGTGTGTCGGCCCTGAAATGTGCCGAATGGGCTGCGATAAGCTAAAATGAGCCGCCGCTTTATGCAGAACAGACCACAAAACGGCGCAGCGATATGCAGAAATGGACAGCGAACACCCCCCGCTCAACTTTTGGGCAGTTGCTGTGTAAAATCCCGGGACGATTCCTCTTCCCAGTCCTGCCTGAACTCCGGTATTTACACTGTCAGTCATATCGGTTCTGATTTGTTGTTGCTGTAGTAACCGAAGCAGGAGCTGTAAAGGCACAGCCCTCTTCTGGAAAGGGGGCGGGGAGCAGCAGCAGCTCATTTGCATTTAAAGAGACACACACAAAATCAACGTGTTTTTGAATCGACCCAAAAAGAGGCGTTTATAACATTATATAATAAATGATCCGTGGGGTATTATGAGCTGAAACGTCCCACACACATTCTGGGAACACACGAGACTTATATGACATCTTGTAAAAAGGGTATAATAGGTCTCCTTTAATGCAGCCTACAGATCTGTCTGGTTAGTGTTTTTCTTTCTTTATGAATAATTTCATATACACACAGTTCCACGGCAGGCAGAAATCATAAGTCTGATCTCATCAACAAGCCACACAATTTGAAGTATCATGTATGACATCATATAATCATATTGTATCATGTAATTAGTCCTGATTTACTGATGTATAAAACAGCAATAAAGTCATTTAGGAATACAGTTCTCAGCATGTGTTGGATGTGTAGCCGACATAAAGAATATGGCATGCATGATCCACCCAAAATAAGTATTTTAACATAAAATCCATTCATCAAATATTACGTGACTTTTTCGTGTCAAGCATTGCTTGTCAAGTTGCGTTTGATTTAGCGAGTGAATGCAACGCGGCGACTTCTAACTCTTAAATAAAATGACTTTATAAGTCGTGGACATGTGCTGTGAATTTACAGGGTCAGGGTAGCTTTATTTGAGCTCTAATTAGCTTAAGAAGGAGGTCGACAGATTAGTCTTGCTGTCTTTGTGCTTTTGCTTAACATTATAGACCCATGCTGGATGCAAGTGTGCAGCAGCAGCACGCATGGTTTCATATTCATCCCCCATCAGCTCATGGATTTTTAAATTCCTCATTGCCCTCACAGACTCCCCGACCCGCCAGCACCATTGAGAGTGCTGCACTTGTATAGGCATAAGCACACTGATGATAAGCACATTAAGGCTCCGCTGTCGACAGGGGGAGGGGCTAGCACCAGCAGCTGCTGCTTGATTTGTGGTCTGAGTGATAGGGGAGGGGCTCAAAGAGAGAGAGAGCGAGAGAGAGAGAGGTGAGAGTACTGTTGGAAGGGAATGGCCAATAGATAGATGCAGCACCGAGTGTATGAGCAGTGACTTAGAGGAGTGCAGCATACAGCAGCGCAGGAGTCTCCTGACATCAGAACAGTGTGATTCATTCAGGCAAGAAGGGAAGAAAGGAGTAGCACAATCCTGAGAGGAGTATGAGGATGTAAGAGTAAGTTAGAGGGCTGTGGGAACTCATCCAGTCTGTCGGAGAGGACGGCAGCTGAATAAATCTGGGCTGAAGCTTCCCTCGCACCTGCTGGTGGGACTAACACTTCTGGATATTCCGTTGAGACTCGTGTGTGTGAGCGTTTCCTACGGTCCTCTTTAGTGTTCCAGAAAGCCAGTGTTTGATCAGCTTGCTCTTTTGACAGACAGAAAGACTAGCTGTTTTTTGGAGCACTAGAGCGTTTCCGTCAGGGTTATTCCGAGAGACATGATAGAGAATGAAATCAAGAATGTGACTTCCGTTCCAGAGCATGGAGAAGTCAAGTAGCGAGGAATCCGCCATCCACCGCAGCCCCTCCGTGGACAGCCACGACTCGGACTTTGCCCAAGCCTCCACCTCCGGGC